>NW_005842383.1:108202-116048 GCF_000455745.1 Alligator sinensis | reverse complement strand
GTTGTGGCGGGGGGGCGGCTGGGTCTGGGCTCCTGTGGCTATTGGCAGTGTCCACAGCTAATGCTGTCACCTGCCCGCTACCAGGGAAGCCCCACCCAGGTCCACAGCTGATGCCTGATGCTGCTGGGCAGAAGCAGTCCCGCCCGCTCACCCAGCACCATACGGCAACTGGAGCTACTGGCTGCTAGCAGGCCAGATCCAATAAATTGGCAGCTGTCCATCTCCAGGGCAGATTGAATCTGTTGGTGGGCAAGATCCAGCCCATGGGCCATATTTTGCATACCTCTGCATAAGATGATATACTGCTGCTGCAACAAGAGGGTATAACAATTTCCCTCAGCCACCAACACTTTGTTGGAAAAACTGCTGCTCGGAAGAGGGAAGAGGAGGAAACGGCTGACCTGAGACACTGTGCTCAACAAGAGTGCCTTCCTGTTTCAACAAAATATGTGGGTCTTTCCTATCTGGCCGCTCCAGGTGGAGCCGCCTTTCACAAGAATTTGCAATGCATACAGGTTAGAAATATTTCTTGGGTTATCATTATGTATATCATACATGTTCATGAACACAGCAATAAATAAGCTGAAAGCCCGAACTAGTCAATTCATGCAGAAACTAACTCCTACACTCCCTTTCCTCTCCCTCAGGCAGAAAATTAATCAAAATGCCTTTTTAGTTATGTCAAAGCATGTTAAATAGGAAAAAAAAATGAATTCAATCTGGCAGTAAAACTGTACTTGCACTCATGCCAAGATGAAAGGGGTAAGAAAGGGGTTATAAATTAGGGGAGCGGTTATTCCAATTAACCGTAAATAAAACTACCAAGCAAAACAGTTGTAATTTAAAAGATGTTCTCATGAGCTTACACATATAACTTGAAGAGGCACTTTATAGTGTAAACATGCTCAGGCACTGGTAAAGGACTATTTGAGATGACACAAATTGTGGAAAAAAAATCAGTGGATTTCCAATAGTATTTTAGCTAAGTCATGCTCTAGCATAATCTTTGCAGAGAATGTTCTAGGTGCAAGAAGCTAAGTTAATGTAAGATTCATCATTCATATTTTCTATGCACCTTATACCCCCAAACTTCTGATAAAACTTAACCTGAGCTTGAGCTGTTTTTTTGGAGTGATACACTGGTTCTGCATTAGGAACGTAACAAAACCATTCAGGTAAGAAAACAAACCAGAGGGATTGTCAATGAACAGTAATTGCACTGGGGTCATTATAGAATGACAAAAATGACATGCTTGTGTCCAGAGCAACTAATACATTTCAAACTGGAGACAAAAAGACAGAAGGGGATTAAGAAAGGAAAAATGCTAATAAAAATATGCTACCGAATAAATCTCTGAATAAAAATACAGAGCACTTTTGTAAGAATATGCATGCAAAGAGCTCAGACTACTTCCCAACATACTTGTTATTTGCTAGGTGGGTAAACTCAGGCATAAAAGAAGTTAAATTTTTTCAATCTGGGAACAATGCCAATTGACAGCAAAATCTCAGAACACCTGCTACATTGACTATTGATATAAACCTTCCCTCTGAATGGGGTGTGTGTGACTGAGGTAGAAGGAACTGCCAACATGCCAGCTCAGGTGTGGTTCACCCTGATTATAATTTGCTAGTTGGGTAGTTTATAGGCTCTGTTCTTGGGAGGAGAAATTATGTTTGTGACTTCAGCCCAATCATAAAAGTTCCCACTACAACCTTGTTGTAGATTAGAGGGTCTTTAGCATTCCTGTTTACAATACTTACATTTTCTGTAACCTTGTTCTTTTGTAAGAGGAGTATCAGTGACAGAGATGACTGTTTTGTTATGGCAAGGGCTGGAAACAGTGGATAGTCTCTGGAATATTTTAATGATGAACTTGGTTCTATGGAATGTGCAATAGATTTGTTTGAATGACTCCATTCAGCAGATGGTCCAAGGACATTTAGACTAGAATGATTGTTTATTGCTTTGCCTTCAAAAGTATTATTATATAATTACCAATTAATATATTCAGTCATTATAGATTATAATAATGACAAGGCTTCCCAAAGGGAAGGAATTGCGTTGTTTTATCTCCAATAATTATGTAATATGTATTATGTAACTAGTACAGTGTGCCATAATATGGAAAAAAATGTCCTGCTCCATCTCAGAATTTAGTAATCTTTACTGATAACCTGCATAATCAGCCTGCTTGGAAAGGAAATCTTGTGTAATTGAGCGGGTGTGAAAATAAACATTCTCCTCCCTACTGTATATGATAAAAGTCTGTAAAGCAATATGAAGGGAGGCTTTAACATCAATACTCTGGGGGGACCCCTGCATGGAGAACTAGTACAAAGACAAAACAATGCTTAAGGGAACTGTGACTGTGTACAGAGTGAATTCTGTCTGTGGTTATTACATAGTGCCATGGTTGCAAGGGGAGCAGGGGCAGCCACACCTCTGATCTCTTGCTGGTTTCTCTAAGTGCAGCCTAGAGGTACCAGGCCTTGCGCCTTTTACCTTTCTCAGAGTACAATTTGCCATTCTGCCACTTGCAAGCTGGGCCCTTGTCTATAGTATTCTGTATATTGGCCCGGCTTACCCAGCAAGCTTGGTTTCTAAGGTACAGTAAGTGATTAGACACTTCCTTAAACCAAAGCACTGTTTAACCTTAACAGTAACCACAAAACACAATGTAGGGGAAAAAAGACTTTAAAACAACTAAACAACTACACATCTAAACACTGTTTTTCCCTATTCCCTGACTTCTTGAATGTTCTGTTCCAGCACACACTTCTCTAGCAATGCTCTAACCTCTGGGAAGAGGGGAATTTTGAGGTCATCTTCATCAGCTGGTTCACAGTATTGGCAAAACAAGATACTGTATATGGATTGGCTAGAGCTGGGAAGTAAGTTCTTTATAGTTAATAAATCAGGCACTTCTTAACTACCTTAGCTACCTCTTACTGGGAATTGTCTCATCTCAAATTAGTCTTTTATTTTCTCCTCCTTTCCCCAGCAGTCTGCTGTTAAAATAAACCAAATATATTTCTACTGCAAATTCTGCAACAACCAGGTCACCATGTTGTATTAATCAATTATTACAGAATAGTCCCACATCTATATATAGTTCCTTGCTTCGGACTGCATAGCAATGTAATGCTGAGCCTACAACTTATTTTAGTGTAAACTGAGTTCCAGACTATATTCCAGACATACATAACATAGTACCAAACAGGAGCATTGATAAAACATGGTACCCACAACATAGATTAATGGTTAAGATTGTAGCTCACAGGAGGTGAAGATACCATGCCCTGCAACTGAAAGTGTTCTTTATGTAAGAGTAATGACTGAGGATAATGAATACCGAATAGCATGATTTTATATTTCATCTCTTTTATAAACTGGATCCCCATATGTTTTATAGTCGAATACAATTATAAAAAGTTAAACACTCACAGTACAGAGAAAGAAATACTAAGGGGTATTGATAAGGAAGGAGATGCTTTCAGCTGAGATCTGACAATAGAGGAACATAATTATGTCCAAGAGACATAGGATGTCTTTTGCCAGAGGGCAGGGGCTGTACAGAAATTCTCTCTTATACTAGGTGTGGTGGGACAGACAGAAGAGAAGCAATAGATAGACATGGGAGAGGGATCAGAGGGAATGCAGTTCCACAAGCTAAACTGGAACAAACCCAGGAGGTAGTCAGATTAGAATCATGCTACACCAATCCAGTCAATCGTCTTTCTCAAATTTTAGCATGGGATTTTAAAACATGTACAGCATTGACTTAACTGTGCTCCCCTGGAAAGTAAGAAAAGTTGATTTCAAACATGGGTGAACATTAAAGTTCAACTAGAAAGTTAAAGTTAACCATGAGCCTAAGTGCTTTGTTGTTTGACACTTCAGATTAGATTTACATTTTGCTTATCTGTTTCCGTCTTCTATTCACTTACTGGAAGATTTTTACTACTGCCATACAAGGGATTAGTAAAAATGTAACTGAGCCATAGGATAATGCTTACTTGTTTAACTTTGGTATATTTAAAGAACTAGAAACCAATGGCATTACAGCAATTTGTTTCCTCATGAGCAATGGAAAGTTAACCATTACAAAGTTAGTAAGTTAAAACAGACTTAAAGCAAGACTTTCTCATTAAAGAAAGATTTCAAATACAGTTACAGTAAACCTTATTCCACTTACTGTAACTTCCAACTACTGTATACCTTATTTCCCCCTGCATTGTATTAGTTGCAAAAGCTTAGTAAAAATGTCTAGGGGCTTTAATCTCCCTCATTGCTAGAGTCACTTAAGGAGTTAAGTCCTTCACTCCTAGTGGAGGCTGTGAAGTCTAATGGACTGAGTGCATGGCTTTAAATTAGGAATTGATTTTTCTTTATTTCACTACTCATTCACAGTCTGACTTGAAGCAAATCAATCTCTCGGGTACCCCATATCCCCACCTGCACACCGGGGGGAATGAGGGCTGGTGATAATGCTTAGCTAATATCCTCCACCTGAAGGTGAGGAATAATTAGTGTTTGTGGTAACTATGAGTTGGCTAGTACTGAATTCATGGTGGAAATGAGCTGCACTGCAGCTCCTTTAATTTTGAAGGTGTCCCCAAATGCTGCACATTACACCCCGCCCCCTGCTGCCACTGATTGGTGGAAGGGCCCTGCTTGAGGCTCACTCCCAATTGGCGGGGAAGTGAAAACTAGGGTTTTAAATATGATGCTGTTTTTGCCCCCCGCTGCTGATTGGCCGAGAGGCCCCAGTGGCACCGCTGCTTGCTGCTGACTGGTGGGGAGGCAACAATGGCAACATATTTAAAACCACGGTTTTTACTTCCCTGTTGATCAAGAGTGAGCTGCAAGATGGGCCCCCTTCACTCATCAGTGGTGAGGGGCATGTTTGGGGGAACTTGCAAGATTAAAGGAGCCACAGTACAGCCCACTTCATGAATTTGGTAGGGCCCTATCTATGAGGTTGTAAAGTATTGTAACAAATACTTTTATCCTTTCAATAAGCTCAGGCACAACACATTGTGTGGAGTGTGTTGAATGAGCCCTTAAAAACCAAGCCCCTTTGTAGATATTAAAGCTCCTACAGTGCTCTTCTAAGAATAGACATTTTCTGCTATGCAGCATGCTTATTGCCTGATATTAGCCTCATTTCAGTAATGAGCTATTTCTGCATGTGGTTTTGACTGCTTCTATTTGGGTGCAGCTACAGAACTGTAAGATAATTTTCAGACAGGCAATCATGTTTTCTCCAGTGACTGCAAGAAGCAGCTTTTGTAAGGACATGTAAGCAAGAGGAAGTTCCAGTGCTTATGGAGTCAGTTCAGCTCTGGAATGAGAACACATGAAAGTTTCTTAGGTGATGGCACTAACCTAAGTGCTACATCAGTCTGACAGCTTTTAAGCTGTGAAGGGCTGCTATTCTCATTTAGAAGCAGAAAAGCCCAAGGGGCAAAGACAGATAAAAATTTACTACTATTTTTAAACACATTTCCAGGGCTCTATTATAAGTTTTATTTTTAATTTGATGCAGGAGCTCTTTATCTTCCGGTAAGCCTGGAGGCTATAGACATTCTGAGCTAATAAAAATTACATTCTACTGCATGTTCATAAGACTGGAACAGCCAGGGGATTGGTGAGGAGACCTGGGACCATTCTTTTTGACAGCATCACCCCTACCACTGGATTTGCAGTCAATACACTTCTGCTCAGGCACAGGGTCTGCCTACATGTATGCCTATATGTTTCCAGATCAAAGCTTTGGTCATTGATTCTAATTCAAACTAGGTTAGCTTTGAGTGCAGGCTGTTATTGATTGACAGGTGTGTCCTGGGTAATGTGAACTGGTGGTATTACAATTTCAAGCCAGGTGCAAGGTGGTAGATGTCCACATTGCAACTACTTTCTTGTGTTAATTGTCTCAGTTTGACAGGCCAAAGATTTAATGGATCAAGGACATTAGATTTTTTGGGGGGGGGAGCTTTTCCCAGGTATAGTTGAAGCACATTGATTAGGAATGATAGGATAGGATAATTTCTCCTAGTCTGTATAAAAAATGAACCTGTGGAAGGGAGGAGGGAAAGGTGGGGACATTCATCCAGTCTCCACTGATGAAATAAGCTCTGCTCATGGGACTCGCCAAAACGGAGGTACTCTGAGGATTTTACAGATGTTCAAAATACAACCGTAAAACATCTGCAGACTCCACAAGACTCCTTCAGTATCAAGCCCCCTGGAGGGGTTTATACACGATTCTGGGGCTCCCTGGACTTCTCCAGTTTTTTTTACTGAAGGTGAAAAGGGAGAAAAAAGTGGTAGCATCTTTCAAACATCACCTACCTATGGCACAAGAATGAGGCATTTTTCACAGTGACCAAGAGAGTTCATATTTTTCTGAGCACTGAATCCAGGCACTCTGCAGAATCAGGTAGACTACTGGTTCTTCACAGCTAGCTTAATGTTTTTAAGTATTTTTTATAACCATAACAGCTACAAGCATTTTTTTAAAGGGAAGCTGAAATACTGGATAAAATCTTCAGTTACAGAGAAGTGTTAGAATACCACACTTACTGGTACAATTGAAGCCCTCATTCTGTAGGTAAGTAAGATATTTTCAACCACAATCTTGTACTTGCAATCTAATATTTTTTTATTCCAGACTTCACCAGATGCAGTGAGTAATCCCATTAATTTCAGTGGGACTTCTCTCATATGCAAAGTTATGGACATGCCTACAAATAGAGCACCAATCTTGCAGTTTTGACCATGTGTAAGGGTTTCTAAAACCTTTAACTGATAGAAATAGGCTCAAGTGCCTATACACTAATGCTAGGAGCATGGGGAACAAGCAGGATGAACTAACGCCCCTGCTTGCAGAAAACATGACTTAGTGGGGTTAACAGAAACCTGGTGGGACTCTACCCATGACTGGGCGGTACACATTGAGGTCTATAAGCTGTACAGAAAGGATAGGGTAGGGAGAAGAGGGGGAGGGGTTGCGCTCTATATCAAGGAGCATTATACAATGACCCATATCAAAATGAAATTGGAGGAGGAGAAAGTAGAAGGATTGTGGGTTAGGATACATGGAGGTCAAGGGGAAAGGGATTTGGTGGTAGGGGTCTGCTACAGACCCCCACACCAAGGGGAAAAACTAGATTTGGAACTCCTGAGGCAGCTCTCAGAGACCATAAAGACTAGGGAAGCGGTAGTCATGGGGGACCTAAATTACCCTGACATCTGCTGGGAGACGTAGACAGCAAATTCCCACTGTTCAAGCAGGTTCCTATCCTGCGTGCAGGACCTCCACCTGATGCAGGAGGTACGTGGTCCCAAGAGGGGGAAGGCCTTACTGGACCTGGTATTGGCAACAGGGGTTGACATGGTAGGGGACTGTAACAGGGGGCCTGCTCGGGGCCGATCTCTGTGGCCTGCCCACCTGTTTTTGGGCCAACCACCCGCCTTCTCGTCCGCCATGCCTTGATGTTGATTGATTAATTAATAGATGTCAATTAAGCGGGAGGCTGCCCATTTTGCTTTCCTGATGCCAGAGGGCGCTCTCTGCAGCTCCTTTCCTCCCCTATACCATAGCCCAAGCATCGCAGATGACATCTAGGTGTTCTTATCAATCACTGGCCCCTACACTGGGCCCCAGAATCTGCCTATCAGGACCCCTCCAAGATCCTTCCATTCAGGCAGCCTACCCCACCTTCATTCAGGCTACCTAGCTCCCTGAAACTATTTTCCCCTCTCGGGTGTGGTCCCCCCGGGACCTTTGGCTACCAGCCCTGGCCCACCTCCAGGCCAGTCGGGACCCCAGGCCCCCGG
>NW_005842383.1:104402-107057 GCF_000455745.1 Alligator sinensis | reverse complement strand
CAGGCCCGGATGAGCTCCATCCAAGGGTACTGAAGGCACTGGCTGATGTCATTGCACAGCCACTGGCAAGAATATTTGAGCACTCGTGGCATATGTGCCAGGTCCCGGAGGACTGGAAAAGGGCCAATGTGGTCCCTATTTTCAAGAAGGGGAGGAAGGAGGATACAAGCAGCTACAGGCCAGTCAGTCTCACCTCTATCCTTGGTAAAGTCTTTGAAAAGATTATTAAGTATGTGAGAGCCCAGCAGGAAATATTATGCTGAGGGGAAACCAGCATGGGTTTGTAGCAGGTAGATCATGCCTGACTAATCTAGTCTCTTTTTATGACTGGGGTACAAAACACCTGGATGCAGGAGTAGGGGTAGATATCATTTACTTAGACTTCAGGAAGGCGTTTGATATGGTATCCCACCCCATACTGGTGAGCAAATGAAGAGGCTGTGACTTGGATGATTACACTGTCCGGTGGGTGGCAAACTGGCTAGAGGGTCATATCCAGAGAGTGGTGGTGGATGGGTCGGTATCGACCTGGAAGGACGTGGGCAGTGGGGTCCCGCAGGGCTCGGTCTTTGGACCGATATTCTTCAATGTCTTCATCAGTGACTTGGACGAGGGAGTGAAGTGTACTCTGTCCAAGTTTGCGGATGATACAAAACTGTCGGGAGAAGTGGACACACTGGAGGGCAGGGAACAGCTACAGGCAGACCTGAACAGGTTGGACAAATGGGCAGAAAACAACAGAATGCAATTTAACAAGGAGAAATCCAAGGTGCTGCACCTGGGGAGGAAAAATGTGCAGTACACCTACTGCTTAGGAAATTACCTGCTCAGCAGCATGGAAGTGGAAAGGGATCTTGGAGTCCTGGTGGACTCTAAGATGAACATGAGTCGTCAGTGTGATGAAGTCATCAGCAAAGCTAACTGCACTTTATCATGCACCAGCAGGTGTATGACAATCAGAACCAAGGAGGTGATACTTCCCTTCTATCGGGCACTAGTCAGACTGCAGTTGGAATACTGCATCCTGTTTTGGGCGCCACACTTTCAGAGGGCTGTGGATAACTTGGAGAGGGTCCAGAGAAGGGTCACTCATATGGTTAAGGGCTTGCAGGCCAAGCCCTACAAGGAGAGACTAGGGCACCTGGTCCTCTTCAGCCTCCGCAAGAAAAGGTTGAGAGGCGACCTTGTGGCTGCCTATAAATTCATCATGGGGGCACAGAAGGGAATTGGTGAGGCTCTACTCATGAAAGGCGCCTCTGGGGGTTACAAAAAATAATGCCCATAAGCTAGCAGAGAGCAGATTTAGACTGGACATTAGGAAGAACTTTTTCACAGTTCGAGTGGCCAAAATCTGGAATGGGCTCCCAAGGGAGGTGGTGCTCTTCCCTACCCTGGGGGTCTTCAAGAGGAGGTTAGATAGGCATCCGGCTGGGGTCATCTGAACCCAGCACACTTTATGCCTATGCAGGGGGTCAAACCCGATGATCTATTGAGCGCCCTTCCAACCCTAACATCTATGAATCTATGAAATGTGCTGAGTAATAAGAAAATGATGATTACCTACAGAGAAAAGGTTGGGTAGGAATGGCAATACAAAGAACAATAGAACACTGAGATTTGTCCTCCCTAAATCCTTTCCACCTTCCCAAAATATACGTCAGGATAAGATGAGACACTGTTCACCAAATGGCACGTGTAATGACTGTATTCATGTGGCTGAACATGGAGACACCTGGCAAATAAAAAGCAAGAGAGATGGTGACAACAGATTAATCATTACTATAGACACACACAGAGTAATTGTTTTTATTACTTTTATTCCTGTTACCTGTATATTACACACAGCTATCATTTGCATCTAGAAAAGACTTTTAAATACTAGATGATAATATTGATGACCAAGGAACAGTCACATTTTAATGCCTTATCAGTGTGTTACTGGGAATGGATAAGATGTCTTCATTTAATGTCTTCATCAGCGACTTGGACGAGGGAGTGAAATGTACTCTGTCCAAGTTTGCAGAAGACACAAAGCTATGGGGAGAAGTGGACATGCCAGAGGGCAGGGAACAGCTGCAAGCAGACCTGGACAGGTTGGACAAGTGGGCAGAAAACAACAGAATGCAGTTCAACAAGGAGAAACGCAAAGTGCTGCACCTAGGGAAGAAAAATGTCCAGCATACCTACAGCCTAGGGAATGACCTGCTGGGTGGTATGGAAGTGGAAAGGGATCTTTGAGTCCTAGTGGACTCCAAGATGAACGTGAGTCGGCAGTGTGACGAAGCCATCAGAAAAGCCAATGGCACTTTATCGTGCATCAGCAGATGCATGACAAATAGATCCAAGGAGGTGATACTTCCCCTCTATCGGGCGCTGATCAGACCGCAGTTGGAGTACTGCATGCAATTCTGGGCGCTGCACTTCAAGAGGGATGTGGATAACCTGGAGAGGGTCCAGAGAAGGGCCACTCATATGGTTAAGGGCCTGCAGACCAAGCCCTACGAGGAGAGACTAGAGAACCCGGACCTTTTCAGCCTCCGCAAGAGAAGGTTGAGAGGCGACCTTGTGGCTGCCTATAAGTTCATCACGGGGGCACAGAAGGGAATTGGTGAGTTTTTATTCACCAAGGCGCCCCCGGGGGTTACAAGAAATAAT
>NW_005842383.1:100356-104300 GCF_000455745.1 Alligator sinensis | reverse complement strand
TCTAGCCGCGGCCCTCTTTCCTGCCTATGCAGGGGGTCGGACTCGATGTTCTATTAAGGTCTCTTCTGACCCTAACATCTATGAATCTATGGGAACAGATTTTTCTGTACAACAGCCAATGACCTCCTCCACAGTTAGGTCTAAATAGTCTAAACTCTCCCCATGAAAACAGGATGAAATCAGGAAGGTGAAAGTGCAATTGGAATTGCAGCTAACAAGGGACATGAAGGGTAATCATAAGGGTTCCTGTAAGTATGTCAGCAACAAGAGGAAGATAAGGCAAACTGTGGATTCATTACTAGATAGAGGAGATAATCTAGTGACAGAGGATACAGAAAAGGCTGAAGTACTCAATGCCTTTTTTACTTCAGTCTTCATTGGTGAGGTCAGCTCCCAGACTACTGCACCTGTCAGCATAGTCTGGGGAGAAGGTGAGCAGCCTTGAGTAGCAAAATAACAGGTTAGGGACTATGTGGAAAAGCTGGAGATGTACATGGCCTTGGGGCCAGACAGATGTACCTGAGAGTGCTGAGGGAGTTGGCTGATGTGATTGTAGAGCCACTGGCCATTATCTTTGAAAACTTATGGTGATTGAGAGAGGTCCTGGATGATTGGGAAAAGGCAAATATAGCACCCATCTTTAAGAAAGGGAAGAAGGTGGATCCAGGGAATTACAGACTGGTCAGCCTCTCCTCAGTCCCTGGAAAAATCATAGACCAGGTCCTCAAGGAATTCATTTCTAAGCACTTGGAGGAGAATAAGGTGATTAGGAACAGTCAACATGGATTCTATGCTGTGATGACTGGCACTGTGGATCCAGGGCAAGCAGTGGGCATGATATATTCTTGACTTTAGGAAGGCTTTTGATACCGCCTCCCACAATATTCACAGGAGCAAGCCAAGGAAGTACGGGCTGAACAAATGGCCTGCAAAGTTGATAGAAAACTGGCTTGATCATTGGGCTCAGAGGATAGTAGTCAATGCCTAGATGTCTAGTAGGCAGCCAGTATGAAGTGGTATGCCCCAGGGTTCAGTTGTGGGGCCAGTTTTGTTCAATATCTTTATCAATGACCTGGATTATGGGATGGAGCATAGCCTCAGCAAGTTTAGCGATGACACCAAGCTGGGAGGAGTTGTGGATTCCCTGGAAGGTAGGATTCTGAGATACCTTGACAAATGGGAGGATTGGATGGAACACAATCCCATGCATCTCTACGGGCTGGGGACTGACTGGCTAAGCAGTAGCTCTGCAGAAAAGGAACTGCGGGTTACAGTGGACAATAAGCTGAATATGAGCCAACAGTGTACCCTTGTTGCAAAGAAAGCTAATGGCATACTGGGCTGCATTAGCAGGAGTGTTTCCAGCAGCTTGAAGGAAGTGATTATTCCCCTCTATTCAGTACTGGTGAGGCAACATCTGGAGTAATGTGTCCTGTTTTGGGCCCCCCACTACAGAAAATGTGTGGACAAATTGGAGATTCCAACGGAAGGCAACAAAAATGATTAGGAGCTGACCACATAATTTACGAGGAGAAGCTGAGGGAACTTGGCTTATTTAGTCTAGAGAAGAGAAGACTGAGGGAATTTAATAGCTGCTTTCAACTACGTGAAGGGGGGGGTTCCAAAGAGAATGGGACTATACTGTTGTCAGTAGTGGCAAATGACAGAACAAAGAGCAATGGTCTCAAGTTGAAGCAAGGGAGGTTTAGGTTAGATGTTAGGAAAAAAAATCTCACTAGGAGGGTAGTGAAGCACTGGAATAGGTTACCCAGAGAGGCTGTGGAATTTCCATCCTTGGAGGTTTTTAAAACCCAGCTAGACAAAGCCTTGGCTGGGATGAGATAGTTGGCAATGGTCCTGCATTAAACAGAGGGTTGGACTGTATGACCTCCTGAGGTCCCTTCCAATCCTAATTTTCTATGATTTATTATAAAGTCACTCCAGCAATCCTTCCTTCCTTTATTATTATTAGTTTTGCAATCTCTCACTGCTCAACTCTACCCTGCAAGTCTATGTTTATATCTGCTCTTCCATGCTATGTAAATACTTGGACATTAAGGTTGAAGTGATCATCAAATTCTTGTAACTATTAGTAGTACTTTGGCTTCCTAGTTTACAGTTAGCTACATGAAATACAATCATTGCAATGTAGAGAGCCTTCAAGTTTCAGAAACGTGACTTCTGTAAACATGTTTTACCAAAAGAAGTCTCCCCTCCTAGTTGAAGTACCATTTTATTCACACCTCTCCCTCAGTTGTACTCAAGTGCTAATCACATTCTTTTTTTGTCATGGCTTTACCTTGACTTACTCACTTTCTACTGGACCTATACTGCCACTGTTTCTTTACACTTCCTGTCTTGCTTAAGTAGCCTGACACCTACCAAGTTAAAGCACATTTCAAACATCACCCTTGTGAGTCACATTAAGCTAATACAGTGGTGCTCCACCTCTGGCCTGCGGAGCTGTCATCTGGCCCAGGAGTCCTTCCATGGGTCTGGAAATTTGATGTTGCAGGAAGCATGGCAGTGTAAATCACTGCTCCCCTGCTGCCAAATTTCCGGACCCATGGGGAGCCCCATGTGTTAGATTGTGCTGGCATGCAGGGTCACTTCATGGGTGGAGCTGGCTGTGGGGAGGAAGGATGGGGTGGGAGGGGTCACTCTGCACCTGGAACACACCCACAGACCAACCCTGTGGCATGGGATCTGGTCTGTGGACTGCGCCCACACTACTCAGAATGCCTGTAGGGCTGGATAGGTTGAGCACCACTGGGCTAATAAAAGGCCACCCTGCAAAAGGGTGGAAAAGTGCAGAGCTGCTCAGAGATACTCCATCCCAGAGCTCCCCTTTTTGTTTGTAATTCTGCTGAGATGTACATTATTTTTCATGAGGATCTGGTTAAACACCCAATGCTTTTTTGCATTATCTTAGTATTTTTAAAAAGACCTACATTGTACATATGAAAACACAGAGCCCTTTAAATCTAACCTCCAGATTGATACTGCTCATACAATTTGTGATTGGGATTTAGAGAGACAGTCCTCTTTGACAACTGCAAGTCCAGTGAAAACTTACCAGAAAGCAGGAGAAATCCTTTGCAGCACTTTACCAGCCATGGTGTCTTTCATATTAAAAAGGAAAGAAAAAGTCCTCCTGGGTAGGGTTTGCAAATGTCAGACCAGCTCTCGAGCTTCCCATCATGCTTCCCCTGTGGCAGCTGTTGGGCTCATTGAAGAGATATCAGAATGTTGAACTGGAAGGGAACTCCTGGGTGTCACAACCCAAGGGTGTGATTTTGTGTGTGCGCGCTTTGACACTGCTAAATTATTTCCTGCCACGAGGAGCTTTCTTTGCAGGGTGCATTTCTCAGTTGCAGAGACATGCACGGTGCAAAGGAGTTCCCGCCACCCGCATGCAAATTTGTGTCCCACTATTGTCCAGTTCTAAATTATTCCCACGTGGCAGCTAGCGATTGGCTTGCTAGCCGTATAAGAGGCTTGAGCAGTTTCCGCCCAAGTTGGAGGACTCCACAACCATCTCATGGAGGAGGAGGACTTCACGTCTTGTGAAGAACTCTAAGCACTGCGGAGCCTAACGGACCCAGCGTGTGCCTTAAGAAGGCTATAGGGGTCTGATCAACCTCTGGCCTCTCCCCGTCGCTGAGTGTGATCCCATGACGAACCCCTTCCCTGCGCGCTTGTTCCACGGAGCCTAGCAAACTCTGTGTGTGTGTGTGTGTATCCAGAGCTCTTCTCCGAGTTGTTTTCTCCGGTTGATTCAATGGGCTCGCGATTTTAGAGCCTTCAGCCGGATTGGACTAGAGTTCGTGAGGTTAGAACTCTTGTCCGCTCTTCTTTCCTATCTGTAACTGCAACTCAAGCAAGTTTTCCTGCCTGCACCGCAACCATCTACGGTGTAAGTAAAATAATCTTTAATCAACTGC
>NW_005842383.1:92435-99621 GCF_000455745.1 Alligator sinensis | reverse complement strand
GGAGCGAGAGGGAGACCGCGTGGAAGAACCGGAAGATAAGGGTGGAGCTTCAGAGAAACCCGCGAGAGTTCGGCTGGCGACCCCACCCACCGACGCAGCGTCGCTTCTGGCGACCCCACCCTCCGACGCAGCGTCGCTTCTGGCGACCCCACCTTCTTGCCGATGGAAGGGAGAATCAAGCGAAGGAGTGCATCCGCCCCTCCTGCCTGAAGCAATAACAACAATGACTCCCACAACAACATCAACTCCTGAAGTAACAGCTCGTCCTGTAGCCATGATCAACCCAGTGACTGATGCATAAGATGAAGTTTGTGCCGCCACCAGTCGCATTCGTGCTTGGACGGAGTTACAGCAGCTGTACAAAGAATCTGAAATGGAATCTGACGAGGCTATAGTCTCATGGTTGGAACTCATGTCCATGGAGTTTGAGTTTAACTAACCGCCCTATTGTGTGTGGGTTTTTGTAAATATTTTGATGTACGTTAACTTATTTTCTGAGAGTTTTGTATACAGATCCGGAATTCAGAGTGCGTGGAGGAGAGAAGCCCCAAGAAGGATAACATCATCAGAAGAAGTGAGGGCTTGACGCGCGACTTCGCCATGATGCCCACTGAAGCCCTGATTGTGCAGTTCTTTGTTATGAATCTAATTATGTGTATATGTATTTGTGCTGGTTATTATTTGATTCAATCCCTAGAGGACAAACTTCTTATGTTAGCGAATTTTGTGTTTATCCGTTTAGTTCAGCGATCCGTGGTAAGAGCTCTCGATAACCCGAGTGATGAGCGTGTGGTATAATTCAGCTGTGCCTTCAGCAAGGGGGGTTCTAAATTATTCCCACGTGGCAGCTAGCGATTGGCTTCCTAGCCGTATAAGAGGCTTGAGCAGTTTCCGCCCAAGTTGGAGGACTCCACAACCATCTCGTGGAGGAGGAGGACTTCACGTCTCGTGAAGAACTCTAAGCACTGCGGAGCCTAACGGACCCAGCGTGTGCCTTAAGAAGGCTACAGGGGTCTGATCAACCTCTGGCCTCTCCCCGTCGCCGAACGATCCCTCTACAAACCCCTTCCCTGCGCGCTTGCTCCACGGAGCCTAGCAAACTCTGTGTGTGTGTGTATCCAGAGCTCTTCTCCGAGTTGTTTTCTCCGGTTGATTCAACAGGCTCGCGATTTTAGAGCCTTCAGCCGGATTGGGCTAGAGTTCATGAGGTTAGAACTCTTGTCCGCTCTTCTTTCCTATCTGTAACTGCAACTCAAGCAAGTTTTCCTGCCTGCACCGCAACCATCTACGGTGTAAGTAAAATAATCTTTAATCAACTGCTACGCGTCCGTGCCTAATTCTAGTCTGCCAGCCTGCATTCCCTGACCTGCGTGCCAGGGCTGCTGGCCACAGCCCGCCGCGCGCCCCCGAAGGCCTCAGACTGCTCCCAGCCCGCACACTGGAAACCAAAGCTAGTTATTAACATAGGCAACCACACCCTATCATCCCTTTCCTAAACTAATCAAAATCCTTTTTAAAAATAATTTACCTTTCTTCCCTATACTAGGCCTACTGGGGAACTGTTCCAGATCCTCACTGCATGGATAATTAGCAAACTTCTCATGTTTCTCAGCCTACATTGAGATTATACCTATTCCACTATCATATTAAATCTACACAAAAATATATCAGCATACAATATTATCAAGTCAAGAAGAAATGACAGGGTACATCATTCGGTTGAAGGAGGCTGAATCTGTACAACAAAGGGCTAGTGGAGGAGGAACAAAAAGTAAAAGGGAACTGCTCCTTCACAGCTAAGAAAAATACAACCAGAAGTAGGCTCCTGGCAGCCTGACAGCTCCTTAAATTTTTTTCCCTTTTGAAAGAGGATGGAGTGCGAGCAGCTGCCATATTGATATAGCCTAATCTAAAGGTGCCTGTAGACATGCTGGGAGGCTGCTCCAATGTGCTGTAATTACAGTGTGTCAGAGCAGTTCAATTAATTGAGTCTGCTGGAGTGTGCTAATAAACGTGTTCCAATCAGTCTCCTCAACTCACATATCAGTGTCCCTGCACTTCAAAATAGTGGCGGGGATGCTTTAACTAAAGGTCATTGAACAAGCTTTAGTTAAAGGGTCCCTGCCACCATTTTGAAGTGTGGGGACATTGATACACAAGATGCTGTGAGTGCTTTCATTAGAGTGACTCTAATTAAAGTGTCCCCAGCCTTCCCTAGCCCTGGAGCACATGTAAAAAAACCATGGGCAGCCACTTTGCCACCAGTCATAGGGGAACTGATTGGCATATGGCTAATATTTTTCATTGATTATATTACTTAGAAAACATTAGTTTCTTTGAATATGCTACATTTTTCATAGGTATATATGTAAGTGGAAGTAGTTAGGAGGCTATACCTGACCAGTTTGCACATATAATTACTGACACATATCGCATAAAGCCTATCATGGACATGCCCAAAGGCAAAGGCATTATAGATTTCAGAGACATTAGAGTTGGAAAGGACCTCGGAAGATTGAGTCCAGCCACCTGCCCCAGGGGCAGGAAGCCTGTGCTTTTCCAGGCTGAAGAGTCCCATGGCTCTCAGTCTCTCATCATAGGGCCTGTTCTCCTGCCCTCTGATCATGTGCATGGCTTGACTCTGGACTCTCTCAAACTTTTCCACATCCTTTTAAAATTGTGGAACCCAAAATTGGATGCAGTATTCCAGCTGCCACTTCACCAAGGCTGAGTACAGTGGGAGGATGACATCCTGGGATTTACTTGAGAAGCATCTATGGAATGTAAGTCAGAGTTTTGTTTGCTTTACCAGCTGTGACATCACATTGGTGGCTCATATTCATCTTGTGGTCAGTCATGACCCCCAAGTCCCTTTGGGCCATGGTGCTAGCAAGCATAACACTGCTGAGCCTATAAGTGTGCTGCAGGGTTTTTTTCCCCAAGGCGGAGTACCTTGCATTTTTCAGTGTCGAATGCCATCAGAGTTTTGTCCACTCATTTTCTGAGTCGGTCTAGGTTGGCCTGGATCACCAGACTATCCTCAGGTGTGGATGTTTTACCACAAAGTTTGGTGTCATCAGCAAACTTGGCCAGTCTGTTTCTGATACCAATGTCTACATCATTAATAAAGATGTTGAAGAGTATAGGCCCAAGGACGGAGCCTTGGGGGACACCACTGGTCATTAGGACTGTGCGAGGCTTTGGATCACTCTTCAAATCTGGGGCTGCTTCAGACGCTTCGGTGTCCGAAGCAGCATGGCTGGAGCAAAGCGCCAGTTTGTTCAAGCTGTCCAAAGCACTTTGAAGATTCTGAAGTGCTTCGGCCAAGCTTTGGATGCTGAAAGTGAAAGTTAGAAGGAGGGGGAGTGAGGGAGGGAGGGAGAGTGGGGGGGAAGACTGACATATGAAGGTGGCCAGTGAGAAGGATTTGTCTCTGGCTACCTTTCCAATGACAGCGTCTAGGGGGAGGGACCTAGAAACAGCATAAAAGCCTCTGTTTGGAGGCATGCTGTGTCTTTTGCTAGCTTGTTCCCTCTCAGGAACTGTGTGAGAAAGGTACCCTCAGACTCGAAGCTTTCTTGCTTTACTCAGTAGTTGAACTTGCCTGCTCCTTTTTGTTGTTAGAAAGGATTGGGTAGGATTTAGCTTATCTGAGTTTAGCTTAGCATCTCTTAGTACTATTCAATTCTTTTCTTTCAATTTATATTTGCTCTTTTTTTTGTACAAACTTTGAAAAAAGAAAGCTGTTTTCCCTGCCAGCGTGATCCATCACTGTGCAGGGAGGCACACAGATTGCACACATGCCCACACACACACACACACACACACACACACACACTAGAAAGAAGAAAAATCAGATATTCATAGGAGAAGAAGACAGACAGACAGCACACAATTTTCACATAGCTCTGAACACGGAAGCAAACAATCAAAGAAGAGTCCAGGGCATGCACGCAACAGAGGGAATAAAACAAACAACACAAAAGGAGTGACAGTCACACAGACCTTTTGCAGCACAGGAAAGATCAATGTGAAGTGTGCTGGAAAGGCAGGTGCCAGGTCTTCTGGCAGGGGAGGGAGAGGGGGTAGGGGGAGAGCTACAGCTGCAAGCCTCCCCCCCCTTGCAAACACAGATGCATTCTCTTCCCAAGCAGCCATGACATCAGTGCTGCCAGTGGAAGCAAGGAGATGGGAGCAGTGTCTGCACCCAATGTCCCTGCACCTGCACCACCTCCTCTTAGTCCAGAAGTGGGCAGCAGTGGAATCACTGCCTCCTCCACCCCAATTTCAGCTCTCAGCGTGAGCCTCCCACTGCCAGAGGAGGAGCTGGAGCTGGAACCAGGAATGCTGAACACACTGGCTCAAGCAATTCTGGGGATTGAGGGGGAATCAGAGTTTGTGCTCCACACCCCTCAAATTTCCCCTAGAAAACCAGTGGTTTCCCCTGGAAACCAGTGAGGAGGCTGAGGTTGTGGAGGCAAGTGACTAAGCTGTGGCAGCTCCTCCTACTGTTGAGTCTCAGCCTGCTGAGGAGTGGGATAAGGCAGGATCCTCAGGCTCAAGCCAGAAGTGGGGGAGTAGTGTAGTGTGGGATCATTTTGAGGTGGCCGATGATCCCAGGTTTGCGATCTGCCAGCACTGCCGAAGGCACACGAGCCATGGCAAAAATGGGAGACACTTTTCCATCACAGCGATGCTGCTGCATCTGAGGAGGCAGCAACCTCTTGCCCTTCTTCCTGCTCAGCCTGGCACCAGTGCGTGTGCGCCAAAAGGGAAATCCCTCGCTCGTTCCAAAGCCTCCTTCCCCCCAAAACAGAGGCAGGCCACCCTGGACCAGTGGGGGAAAGGTGGACAGAAAGGGACGTGCATTCCCATGGCGAGCAAGATCACCCAGAGCATTGGGGAGATGCTTGCTCTGGATAGCCAGCCCTTCTCCCTAGTTGAGTGGCCAGGGTTCAGCCAGTTCGTAGCATTTCTGGCCCCATTTTACAAAATGCCTGCACGTACCATCTTTAGCAAGATGGTGGTGCACGCAGGGAGTACTTGAGGAGCTGTGCAAGACAGGGCCACAGGTAGCCTTGCACTTCACCTCTGACATCTGGAGCAGCCAGGGTGGCGATCATGCCTACCTCCCCCTCATGGGGCACTGGTGTGATCAGTCAGGCTGTCGGTGGGCTCTACTGCAAGCTGAGGTGCTGGATGAATCCCACATGGCAAGGGATATCCTGGGGGCCATGAACTGCATGGTGCAGGGGTGGCTTATTGGGCATGCTAAGCTCACCTGTGGGTTCATGGTCACCAATAACGGGGCCAATATGGTGAATGCTGTCCATGATTCCAACTTCGTTGGCATCTGCTGTGTGGCACACAGGCTAATAGTGAGGGATGCCTTGGAAAGGAACAGGGCTGCCAGTGACAGTGCCACCACCACTACTGCTACAAGCCAGCTGATTTTGAAATGCAGGAAGATGGTAGGCTACTTCCACCGCAGCATCAAGGGGAGCAAGATGCTGCTGGAGAAATAGGAAGAGCTGAGCATCCCGCAGCACAGAATCATACAGGATGTGGAGACTCAGTGGAACTCCACATACCTGTTGCTCGAAAGGTTGGTGGAGCAACAGAAGGACATCCATGAGATGGCCTTGCTTGGGGAGATTGGGATCAGCGGCCCTCTGAACAGAGCTGAGTGGGGTACCATCTTCCAGATCGTGGTGGTCCTCAAGCCCTTCCTCGAGGTCACTGAGACCCATAGTGCTGGCGATGCCCTCCTCAGCCAGGTGATCCCCGTAGTGAGGGAACTGGAGAACCAAATGGAGAAGTTCCAGGGAATCAATGTTCCTGGCGGGGGCAGGCCACTGTCATCAGACATGCAGGCACTGGTGAGGTGGCTGAAGGAGGGCCTCAGGAGATGGCTGGATGCCTTGTGGTCCAGTATGGTCAACATGATGCCAGGCATGTGCGACCCAAGGGTGAAGGGGAGTATGTGCACTGGCAGCCCCAAAACCCTCGATCACAGGACACAGGTGCTGGTCAACAAAGTCAGGTGGGCTAAAGTGCAGAGGCAAGGGGATGTGGAAGAGGGGGATCCACTTCCCCGTGCCAGCACTCCCAGCACCAGGGCGAGTCCCCCCCCCACTAGCCACTGCCAATGTGGGTCATGGGCATGGCTTCAATGCTGGGGTCCAAATGTACCAGAACCCAGCCTCACACAGGTAGCGCCGAGGCTTTGGTGGCTACCTATCTTGCTAAGGATGTGGAGCCACTGGACAGTGACCCCTTGGCCTACTGGGCAAACCGCAGCCAAAAGTGGCAGGATCTGGCCATGGTTGCCTGGAAACACCTCTCCTGGCCTCTTATCAGTGTTCCAAGCAAAAGGGTGTTCAGCATTGCTGGGGATGTTGTGACACCCCACCTTGCCTGCTTGGATCCTGCTTTGGTGGAGCAGCTGGTGTTCCTAAAGGTGAACCTCCCCTTGCTGGGGTTCCCCAAGCTCCACCTGCAGATGGACTGAGTGCCACCCTCCTCACTCTGTCTGCACCAATTTCCTTTTCTGAGTTTTGTAAAAGCCGAGTAATGCCCTGTTTTCAGCTGGAGGGGACACTAACTGCATCACCAGCCAGCAGGGGAAGAACATGTCCCTGCTGAGCTCATTCCCCTGCCAGGACAAACTTGGAGGTATGGGACTGGGGCTATGGGGAAGGAGGCGGCCCCAGATCCTGGGCATGACCACTAAAACTGCACCCTGCCAGGGTAGGGATGCTTGGTGTGACTGATGGTGGTGTGGCAGCCCCATAAATGCCAGAACCAACGATCCCCTGGTAAAAGATGGGTAGAAGGCACCATAACCTCCAGCTAATGCATGCACGCAAAAACTCCTGGCTGGGGAATGCCCAGACCTGTCATGTCTTTGACAGGCCTGACACATGCTGGTTGCAGTGCAGTTGTGAGGCTCCTGGTTGTCACAACCCAAAGTTGTGGTTTTTCTTGTTTGTGTGTGCTTCGGCATCGCTAAATCATGTTCCCGCCAAATTGCAGCTCTTTTGCACAGTGGAGTGTTCTGCTGCAACAGAGAACCTGCGTGCAGGAGCTTTTCCTGCCTTTCTGTAGCTTTCTTTGCATAGTGCATTTCTTTTGCATTATAGTAATGTGCGATGCAAGGAGTCCCTGCCATTTGTATTAGGATTCG
>NW_005842383.1:64859-91621 GCF_000455745.1 Alligator sinensis | reverse complement strand
TAAGAAATAGTAAAGAAGCCAGAGGCTGGCCTGGCCCACAATGCAGGCAAGAAAGCCAGTCAGTGAAAATGGAAATGGAGGCATTGGGG
Organism: Alligator sinensis; assembly: GCF_000455745.1. Lineage (NCBI taxonomy): Eukaryota > Metazoa > Chordata > Crocodylia > Alligatoridae > Alligator > Alligator sinensis. The sequence continues at coordinate 91,532 of NW_005842383.1, read as the reverse complement.
GTGAGGGACAGGCTGGGGTGGGGTGTATGGGGGAAAGGGATATGTAAAAGTGCAGAGGTGCCTGGGGTGTCAGATGTCCAGCAGGTCACAATGCGCCAGAATTTCACTGTGTATATTGAGTCCATGAGTTTCTGTACCTACTACCTAGGAGGCTGATGAAGTACAGTTCATAGGCCCAGCTCTGAAAAGTGGTTTGCATTGTAATTTTTTCCTTCTCAGGATCAGGCCTGAGAGACTGGAGGCAGAGTGTTTTTTTGGTGAGGAACGTGCCCCCACAGGTAGTTGGGTATTGTTGTCTTTGATAGATTCTGGTGTGTGGTTTGTGGGGTTACTAGAGATAGTTGGCAGGTTTTGTGTTTTGAGCTGTAGGGAGTTGGCTTCAGTTCTGGTGATGAGGTTAGGTGCTTGTTTGAATGTACGTTTCAGAGCTGGGCCTGCACTTCATCAGCCTCCTAGGTAGTAGGTACAGAAACTCATGGACTCAATATACACAGTGAAATTCTGGCGCATTGTGACCTGCTGGACATCTGACACCCCAGGCACCTCTGCACTTTTACATATCCCTTTCCCCCATACACCCCACCCCAGCCTGTCCCTCACCCCCAATGCCTCCATTTCCATTTTCACTGACTGGCTTTCTTGCCTGCATTGTGGGCCAGGCCAGCCTCTGGCTTCTTTACTATTCCTTACATCCAGGACCAACTGAAGGTACAAAGCCTGACAAAGAGGTTTTCAACCCTAAAGCTTCCAAAGATGCATTTTTTTAAGTACTCCTTTTTTTTCATAATACACATATAGACATAAAAACACAAGATAAGCCATCACACACCATGAGCAAGATCATATGTCCGACACAACACATCTTCTTACTGTCAATTCCTTTATAACAAGAAAGACTGTGACAGTTGCGTTTGGGTACCTTTGATGCTGCTGCTGGTGCTACTGGTGTTGAGCCAGCTAACTTATTTTACCTGTTGTCACGTAAAGTGGTGGACCGGGCATGAGAATGTAGGAGAGGAGGAGGCCTCACTGGGGTACACTGCCATATTGTGCAGAGGCCCCAGCACCAGGAAGGGTGCACCTTAACACATACACAGTGTCACCCACCCACATCACAAGTTTTGCCTGTTAGCAGCCAGAAGTGCAGGGCCCCAGAAGACAGACTCCCCCAGCGAGACACACACACATAGCTGGCAGGACTCGTAGCTTCATCAGGGGCCACAACCTGTGCAGTTTTCAGCCTGCTGCGCCTTAACACACACAGGGTCATTTATGTCATGAGTTTTGCCTGTCAGCAGCTTGAGGTGAAGTTCCCCCAAACCAGAGCTTTCCAAACTGTGTGCCATGACACATTAGTGTGTCGGCGGCAGTGTGTAGGTGTGTCGCGCGAAATGCAGAAAATTTTGCGGAAGGGCACCGCGGAGCTCCCTTACTCGCATCTGCTTCCCTTGGTCCCTCCCCCGGAACTGAATTACTGTGTCGTGAAATGATGCATGTCTAAAAAGTGTGTCACCAACATGAAAAGTTTGGAAAGCTCTGCCCCAAACACCTACACTGATCTTCTTGAAACTTGGCAGGCTTTGTGGCCTCAGCAGGGGCCACCATCCCTGCAGTTTTCACCCCCCTGTACGTGACATGAGTTTTTCATTCAAGATTTGGGGATGCAATTCCTCCCAAACCCCTACACCTATCTTCTTGAAACTTGGCAGGCTTTGTGGCCTTACCAGGGTCTACCACTCCTGGAGTTTTTACCCCCCTGTGGTGTAACACATACATGTGACATGAGTTTTGCTTTCAAGAATTTGGGGTGCAGTTCCCCCCAAACCCCTACACCTATCTTCTTGAAACTTGGCAGGCTTCATGCTCTCAGCAGGGGCTACCATCCTGCAGGTTTCACCCAAATCAGAGACACAACAACAACATTATAGATATTTCATTGATCCCCCATTATACCTTATGGCCAGATCTCCGGGGTGACTCTGAAGCTTCGGAGCCACTTCAGCCAGATTGAAGCGGCAAACCAATCCAGAGATCGCTGACATCTGAAGGGGCCAGATTTGAAGCCGGATCGAATACCTGCCTACTCACATAGACCTACAGGTCATGGCGCACCATGATGATTCACTTCCGTCTATTACCACTCTCTCTTGGTCCAACCTTGGAGCCAATTCCACAGCCATCAGACTGTGATGTAGCTGAGGTAGAGATTGAAGCGGCAAACCAATCCAGAGATCGCTGACATCTGAAGGGGCCAGATTTGAAGCCGGATCGAATACCTGCCTACTCACATAGACCTACAGGTCATGGCGCACCATGATGATTCACTTCCGTCTATTACCACTCTCTCTTGGTCCAACCTTGGAGCCAATTCCACAGCCATCAGACTGTGATGTAGCTGAGGTAGCAGTTGGCTAATTTTTCCATGAGGAGATCATGGGACATTAGATCAAAGGCTTTTTAAAAATCAAGATATATGATGTCAATCTCTTCTCCCTTGTCCAAGTGATATGTCACCTGGTCATAGAAGGAGATGAGATTGGTCAGGCGAGACCTACCTCCAACAAACCTGTGCTGTCTATCCCTTAGGATGTTGCCATCAGCCAGTTTGTCAAGAATGGCCTCTTTGATAATTTTTTCCAAGATCTTTCCCGGGATAGAGGTCAGGCTGATAGGCCTGTAGTTCCCCAGATCTACTTTCCTCCCTTTCTTGACGATAGGCACCACACTGGCCTTCTTCCAATCTTCGGGCACTTCAACTGAGCGCCACGAGTTCTCAAAGATCTGTGCCAGTGGCTGAGCTATGATGCCTGCCAGCTCCTTAAGTACCCTGGGGTATAAACTGTCTGAGCCAGCTGACTTGAAGGTGTCTAGCCTCTCAAGGCGTTTCTTCACATGGTCTACATTGATGTAGTGTAACAATTCTCCCCCACCCTGGCCATCCCTTGAGGCTGGTGAAAAACTGATACAAAATACCCATTAAGCAGGCTGGCTTTTTCCTGGGTGTCGGTTGTCAGTTGTCCCATTTGGTTTAGCAGGGGTCCAATGTTACCTTTGCTTTTCCTTCAGCTCCCCACATATCTATAAAAGGACTTTTTATTGTCCTTGATACATATAGCCAGTTGGAGTTCAGTTGCAGCCTTGGCTTTCCTGGTTCGCTCCCTACAGGTCTGATCCAGACCAGCGCAGAATACTCCTCCTTTGAGGTGGTTCCAGTCTTCCATCCTTTATAGCTTTCTTTTTAGACACAGGAGGTCCACAAGTTCCCTGTAGAGTCAAGGGGGCTTCTGTGTCCTTTTGGTACCTTTCCTCCGAGAGGGGATAGACATTGCTTGTGCTTTCAGGATCTCTCCCTTGAAGAGCAACCAGTCATCCTGAACTGCCTTCCCCTTCAGGTCAAGGTCCCATAGGGCCTTACCAACAAGCCTCCTGAGCTTGTCAAAGTCGGCTTTCCTGAATTCAAGGACTTCTGCATTGCTGACTGACTTGCCAGCTTTACGGTGGAAGTGGTCACTGTCTCCCAGCTTCCCTTCAATCATTAGGTCACTAACTAGTTCATCCCCCTTTGCCAGTACCATCGCTTTGCCTCTTGTCGGACCATAGATTTCTAGAGTCAGATAGAGCTCATCCATGCACATGAGGAAATTTAGCAACCATTTGGATTTGGCCGTGTGCTCTTCCCATGAGATGTCTGGGTAGTTGAAGTCTCCCATGACAACCATGCACCAGGAGCGTGCAGCCTCAGTCAGTTCCTTGGTGAATCCCTGGTTGAGCTCTTGATCCTGATTAGGAGGTCTTTAGTAGACTCCTACCATTTTGTCCCCAGTGCCATGCTCACCACAGATTTTAACCCAGAGGGTCTCCAGTCATCCATCGTGGATGCCAATGTCAGCTTGTAGGGACATGTAGCTTTCCTTGAGAGACAGCCCCTTTTGTCTACGCGATCTCTGCTGTACAAGGTATAGCCATCTATACCTGTGGTCCAGTCACAGGTGGAGTCCCACCAGGTCTGTTAGCCCTATGAGATTGTAGTCATTCTTGTTTAGCCAAAGGACCAGTTTCTCCTGTTTATTTCCCAAGCTCCTGGCATTGGTGTACAGGCACGTAAGTGTCCCATTTGAGGCCCTAGTCTTCCCTACATATCATTTGATGGCTGGGGTAGGGGTGGGTTCCCTTGAGTGCCTTAACCTGCTGGATTTGCAAAAGTTTCCCCATGGGCTTGCTGTGATGGTAATCCCCCCCCCATCCCCTGGCAGGCTTAGTTTAAAACTCGGTCGAGCAGGTCAGCTAGCCTGGCTGAGAAGAGCTTTCTCCCCAGTGCAGTGAGGTGGAGGCTGTCTCTCCCCAGCAGACCACTGCTCTCACCAAAGAGCAGACTGTGATTGTGGAAGCTGAAGCCTTCACGATGATACCAGTTATATAGTTTGGGGATTTCTTTTGTGTCTGTTAACTGTCAGTTCAGAGCTCTCAGGACCAGGCATGATACTCTGCTGATTTAATTAGAACTGTCTAGGTTTTCAGCCAGGCTGGAAGCATTCAGTGAAGATACCAGCTCAATTCATACATTAAAAGGCTTCTAAAATCTAGGACAAAAAGGTTTTAAGATGAACACTCCCTCTCCAGAACAGAGGAAATAGTATGAAATATTGATTACATAGACCCCGAGAAGAAGATTACTAATATTTGGAAACTTCTGCAGACTTCTGTAATCGTAGTGACACAGAAACCTCTGTATAGCTACTGATCAAAGCTAATGATTTGGATCATAAAAATTCATTCATTTAGGGCTTTTCCCTTACAAAGGTTTAGGAGGGAAAAAGCATCACTACTTACTGGCCAAATTTTTCTTGGAAAAAGCTTTCTGAACACACTGTCCTTACAAAATGTGCTGGCTGCTCTCTCCAAGCAGCACCGTGCTACAATGGTCAACGAGCTGACTCATCTGGAACAGGTCATTCTAGCAATAATGTATGAGCTGGAATTGGGCACCTATACATGTTATCGACCTCTGGTCTGATGCATGCTAGTTAACACGTGTTGGAGCAGACTCAATTAATCGAGTGTGCCAGAACGTGCTAATTAATATGCTCCAGTAGCTGCTGTATTATGCCTATTCAGCATCCCCACATTTCAAAATGGCAGCAGGGGTGCTTTAAACTCCCCCCCCACCATTTTGAAGTGTGGGATGCTGAATACATGGGGTGCTGCGGGCACTTTCATTAGAGAGGCTATCAGAGCCACTCTAAATGAAAAGTGCCCCCCCGCCCACCCTTTTCCCAGAGCACATGCATAGCGTGGCATCTTATCTGTTGTTTTTTAAAATCCATAGGAACCTTTCAATCAATTTTAATAGTCTGTGGATCAGGCTGGTAGAGAACAGTAAAGTATCATTCTGTATTTGTACCTTGAACTGAATTCAGAACAGAAAATGGTTTTGCTCCTTTTGTATGCCTAATATTTCACTTACCTGATCAGTAGAAACCTGTGCCTTTCTAATAAGCGTATCAACCAGGATACATTTAACTTTTTGTGAAGTAAGGGTGAAGAGCTTGCATTTTTTTCTTTAATTTGATGCTTGTATATCTCAATTGAGTCAATAATTATCTGTGTGGATATTACTGTTAGTTTGGCAGTTGCAGCTGCAAACAGTCACAGTTGGTCACAGCTAACAGGAGGGACTAACTTGGGGATGTCCCACAGCTAAAAATCGAGCCTTTAGAACTTGAGCTAAAAGGGCCAGACAGTCTAGCCCAGAGCTGACTAGATTCACCTCCTTCAACCACCAAGCATGGAGAAAAACAAGCAACCAGTGATGAGGGAGCATGGACACCCCCCCCCGCCTCCCTTGGGTATACATTTTATAACTAGATATTCAATTTTATTTCATCCAGTAGTTTTTGAAGAAAGAAAGAGGCATGCATAGGCTCCTTTGAAATTCCAAGTATTGACCTACATCAGATGGCAGCTGATGGTAGTAAACCTGAGAAACCAACCTGCTAAAAGGAAGCAGATGGTCACTCTGATGATAACTACAGCTCAGGCAGGATTCAACACTTACTTGGGGAAATGTAAGGATGATTAAAAATGACTTTATTGTACATTCTGGTGTACATGGTTGTTCTGATAAAATGCAGAATATGCTCAAGGCTCCATCAAATATATCCAAATATATTAATCAGAGAATGTAGGCTATATCTCTTAGAATATATGTATTGTTCATTTTTAAAAATCAGCAAGTAAACTGTTTTTAGACTTATGCCAAGCAAATATACATGACCCTCCTGAAAAGAAAAGAAGAACAAGTATTTATAACTTGAACCATATTCAGGCTGTAGTGATGTGTGTCAAAAAAACCCTTTAGCTTTTTTCAAGATTAGGGGCTGATCCTGCAAATGTTTTTGTACACTAGTAATGTTATTCAGGCAAGTTGTTCTATTTACTTTAAATTGACTCTACTTTGAATGAAGTTACTGATGTGTGCAGGATAAGATACTTTAATGGAAGAGCCCCACAATTTATTTTTCTTGTGTTGCCGATGCACTTCTGAACTTAAGTTTTTGCTAAGATGAAATACTTAGCTTTAAAAAAGTGTCCCCATCTCTCTTCCTGTTCTTTCTGTTAGGGAACAGAATACTAGTATCTTTTGTAGCTGTTAAAAATTGGTATTCTGGATAACAAAACAGTCTGTTATCCAAGATACGGGTGCTACATTTACTTGTAGTTTCTATGTTAAACCAGTATATTCCATGAATTATCAATTATAAAACAGAAGTGAACTTATTTGCAAAGGGACCAAGAATAAAACATTCAAAGCACCTGTTTCACCATTTTAAATGTGTGTGACACTTGGTGCCTGTGTCTCATGTTAAAACACATCTCTCTAACTTCTGGAAGTAACAACAAAGAATTGCAAACCTTAAGTTACAATGAGGACATTAAAGACCAAACACAACTTATATAATGATAGCTAAACAACAAACAATACAAAGTACTCAAAAGCAGAATGATTTACAGCCAGCCATTTTCAAAATGCCTACATACCATGGAAGTTGGATATGCCAAGCACAAGACTATTTGTGGATAAAATGTGACATCACTTATTATAGCTGAGTGAAAGACTAAATGAAACGATGCAGAAACTTTAAATAAGTTGGGGATAAGATAGAACTGTCCAAAACCAGAAATCCCACTAGGTTTTGAGGAAAAAAGATCCCTTTTGCTCAGAGTAAAAAGACTGAGCATGTGAGGTTATTCACTAACTCAGCTATTCAGACTATTATTCAGTAACTATGTCAGGCCATTATCTGAGTCTTGGAACTACAAGCTATCACCTGTACTTTAGGGATTGATTGAGGCTCAGAAAAGTTAGTGGAAAACTTCCCAATGGCTCTGGATCAACCTCTTAATGAATGTTTAAAAATTGACCTGTTTGCCTAAACACTCTGTAGTACTTAACTCCTGCTCAAGAGGCTGAATTCCTTCATGTGGGAGAAATTCACCCATGTGCAGAGAGCCAGGACAAATTCCAAGGGCCTGAAGGGAATCAAGATCTTGCATAGGTGAACCTCACCTTGGCCTCTGGCACAGGTGCAAGTTATGGTCTGCAAATGTCTTCTCCAAAATGCGATGCATTTTTCTATACAAAATATGTCATCTATCAAAAAGTAGTTTTATAACAAGCAGCTCCCTCCAACTCCACACAGATTTGGGTGATCAAATTTAGCCACATACAGTGGTTGGGAAATAGGGCTTGCCCTCCTATTTGTTGAGAGTGCCACTTACAGATAACACATAAATATGGAAAGCCTCATGACCTGTTAACTGGGCTGTCACTGAATCATTTTGGCTTCTCTGTGGGAGAGATTTCACCTTATGGAAATGAAAGAAAGATGTTAAAGGGGGGAGGAGAGAGAGAGAGAGAACACCTTAATGACTTAGGAGTCTCTGAAAACAAACAAACAAACAAACAAACAAACAAACAAACAAACAAACAAACAAACTGCCCACTCAGAAGTTATTTATTGAAAGGATAATTTGCTATAGAGGAGCCCAAAGCAAGTAAAATTATGATGAGACACATCAGTAGCCAGACTGCTGTGGACACAGATATTTATCCTTTGCAGATACTGCTCACTTTAAATCTGAGAAAGAGGCCCTGGCTGCAAAACACTGGGTTTTGTTGCTGGATAGCAACGTTTGCAGCGTGGTGGTTTCCGTGCATGTCTCATACCTGTAAAACAGATTCAAAATAGAAAGAAAAGGAAGACAGTGTTTAGTGGGAAGCACTCAGAAGCTTGCAAGTCTTTTAGCAATCAATCAAACTTTTTTTCTGGTCTCCCTTAAAACAATTCTGTTGCATCATAGGAAATGCTTACAAAGAATAATGTGGTGGCTTTGCAGATTTTTATGAGATTTCTCTTTTCTTAGCACAGTTCTGTCCCATTGATCCAGGAAACCTTGGAGTATTTAGTCATGAAAAATGGCAGTCTTAGAAACACACGCTAAAAAGGCCCCCTCCATATAGATATTCTCTCTAGAACCAATCAGAAAGAACAAAGGGATCTTTACAACCTGAGTCTGAAATATCTGCAAGATCACCACACTGTGGGAAGGTGTCTTAGATTAATACAGAGTAATAACTACACCCATTTAATTTCAGCTCAGTGTTTGCAGAGGCAGTTGGTTAAATTGGGAAAAACATGTATGCCTAATGGCTCTGATACACAGAACATAGCATGATCTCTGGCCTCTTTCTTTCACTTGAGAAAAGATGAAAAAACCCTAAACCTATTCAGGCTGGCCTGGAAAAGTACTGCCAAAGCTCCCAAAGGTGCAATGGACTCAAGAGGCAAAAAATTGTCTGGCACTAATCTACACCACAATTAAACCATAATTCAGAGTGAATCACAGCATCATATATCTTGAAAAGAATTGGAATGGGAACAGTGCCCAGTTTCCTCCGTCAGTAAAATCAGTCATATACCCCTGATCATGGGCACAGTCCTGCAGGGTGCTCAGAGTTCTTTGCTCTCAACAATAACAGCAAATATCCAGGATATCATAGGATCAAGCTTATGTGGTTAAGCAACACTAGCATTCCATGTGCAAATGTTACTCAAAATTCATTCGTAAGAGGAAAACTTGAGAGAGCATAAACTTTTATTTCTAGGTCACTTAAATACAAGAAAGTATAACTCAGTAAAAACAATTTTGAAACTTATTAAAAAGAAGAACAAGTATGCAGGTAACAACTAGACAAATAATTTGATAACATATCTGAAAGATCAATTAACAATAGGAAATAAGAAATCAGATCATAGGCCAAATTATGTATCTAGTATAATGATACTAGGAACATTTTTATTCCTGCCTTCAACATAATAGCAATGCTATTATGTACTCATATAAATACTTGATTTAACAACATTTCTCAGACTCTCAAGAGTTTGGAAACATTTGGAAATTAAGTTACCCTATAAAATTTGTCTTCTATATATAACAAATGATTTCTAAAAAGTTCAGTTAGTCTTTCAGTTTTATGTCCTGATCCTAAAAGACATTAGTCAATGAGACTACTTTCATAAAGAAATGTAAATAGCTGAAATGTTCTCAGGATCAGACTCTTCACCGACCCTTTTAGTCCCCAGGCAGTTGGGGTTCAAACAAGGATACATAAAAATGGGAGCCACCACTGAATTAAACACATTAAATGGGTAGAAATGCCAGTATATTAGAAGGTGTTTTAAAAAAAAGTGTCTGAGAAAGAATATACTTCTTTTTATGGATTATAAAATAGTATCAATAAGCATTGGGAAAATACATCAAGTTCTGTCCCTGCATATTTGAATAAAAATTGTAATTACTCCAGGTAGTTTTACTCCCTTTGTCTGTTTGCTGTCTATAAAGAACCCTACATTGCTGACAGTCTACTCATATGCACCAGCCTCCTTTCATCCAGGGGCTCACACCCTCGGAAGGACTGTGGGGCTTTGCTGGGTTCCTTCCAGGGGTGTGAGCCCCCAGATCTGTGCACTGGATGACAAGAGGATGCTGCTGCCACCTGGGACTGGCGCTGGGTGCAGCCCATGCCCAACACCAGAGAAGATTGCTGCTGCTGCAGCTTTAGCCTCCTCTCATCCGGCGCAGATCTGGGGGCTCACATCCCCATGAGGAGTCCAGCACAGTCTGGTAGACCTCCCGGGAGTGCAAGCCCCAAGATCTGTGCCCCGATGAGAGGAGGCTCAGGCTGCTTGTCCCACCTGGGACCAGTGCTGGGTGTGGGCTGTGCCCAGCACTGGAGAAGACTGCTGCTGCCACAGCCCGAGCCTCCTCGCATCCGGTGCAGATGTAGGGGCTTGCATCCCTGGGAGGAGTCTGGCACAGCCCAGTAGCCCTTCCGGGGGTGCGAGCCCCCAAACCTGTACCCCAGTGAGAGGAAGATCAACCTATTTGTCCCACCTGGGACCAGCGCCCTCTGCTCACCTCCCTGCTTAGCTACAACCCCCTGCATGCTCTCTGCCTGGCTCCAGCCCTCCTGAAGCTTACCAGCAACAGCAGCCACACTCTTGGCCCCCTGCATGGCAGGGGGCAGCATGGCTCGGCCCAACCGCCTCTGCCACAGCACGCTGGTGCTGCCCGGCTTGGCACGATGTGGTATGGGGCCATGTGCTTTTGGGCAGCTCCAGGCTGTCACCCAGGGCTGCGTGCTGCTTGTGGGGACCACCAGACACACCGGTCCAGGTCCTGCGTGCATGAGCCCTGCGCTATCTGGCCAGGTCACTTCTGTGCATGCATGACCTGGGCTGGTGTGGCCAGCAATCCCTGCAAGCAGCATGCAGCCCTGGGTGACAACCCAGAGGTGCCCAAAAGCACACATCCCTGCGCTGCTCTGAGCCAGGAAGCAGCAGCGTGCCGTGGCAGAGGCAGCAGATATCTGGCGGCTGGGACTAAGCCGCAGTGCCCCCCACTGTGCAGGGGGCCAAGAGTGCATCTGCTGGTGCTGGTAAGCTGTGGAGGGGCTACAGCCAGGCGGGGAGGTGAGCGGGGGGCACTGGTCCCAGGTGGGACAAGCAGGCTGAGCTTCCTCTCACTGGGGTGCAGATTTGGGGGCTTGCACCCCTGGGAGGAGTCTGGCACAGCCCCGCAGCTCTCCCAGGGGTGTGAGCCCCCCGATCTGCACCCTAATGAGAGGAGGCTCATGCTGCTTGCTCACCTGGTTACAGGCTTACAGGTTGTACAGACAGGATAGAGTGGGGGAAAAGGGGTGGGGGTGTTGCTCTCTATGTTAAAGAACAATATACATTCTTCATAATCAAGATGGGATCAGAGGAAGGCCAAACGAAGGTACTGTGGGTCAGGATACAAGGGGGTCAGGGGGAAAGGGACTTGGTATTGGGGGTCTATTATACAGCACCACACCAGGAGGATGAGCTAGATCTGGAATTCTCCAGACAGCTCTCAGAGGCTGTACAGTTGAGAGATATGGTTGTCATGGGTGACTTAAACTCCCCAGACAGCTGCTGGGAGGAGCAGTCAGCCAAATCTAACTGCTCACATAGGTTCTTAACCTGCATACAGGACCTCCACTAAATGCAGGAGGTATACGATCCCACTAAGGGAAATGCCTTGCTGGACTTGGTGTTGGCTACAGGGGATGACCTGATGGGGAATCTGGAAGTACAAGGTAACCTAAGGGATAGTGACCTTCAATTGAGTAAATTCACTATCCGGCAAAGTATGGGTAAATGAACCAGCAGGTCTGAAGTGCTAGACTTCAGACAGTCTGACTCCAGTGTGCTCAGGAGATTAGTTAGTGAGGCATTAAAACTCAAGAGCACTGGCAAAATGGGGGTCCAGGAAGGGTAGTTGTTCCTCAAGGGAGTGATCCTACGAGTACAGGAGACAATCCCATTGAACATAAAAGGGGGCAAAGGGGCCAAGAAGCCCTCATGGCTGAACAGGGAAGTCCAGGAAAGCCTAAGGGCAAAGAAAGAGGTATACAGGCTGCAGAAACAGGGGGTAGCTACCAAGGAAGAGTATACTTCCCTGGCTCGCATTTCCAGGGAATCAGTTAGGAAGGCCAAAGCAGGATTAGAACTTAGGCTGGCAACAAAAATTAAGGACAACAAAAAGTCCATCTTCCTGGATATAGGGAGCAAAAGGAAGGTGCAGCATAGCATAGGACCCTTACAGGACAAACCAGGGCAATTGGTGACAGACAAGGGGGACAAAGCTGAGCTCTTCAATGAGTTCTTTGCATCTGTATTCCTAGACACAGACCAAGACAAATCTGCCAATTGGATCACAGATAGACACAGGAGGGATACCAGCACACCAACTGTTAGTGCAGACTTGAAGGAGCTCTTGGAGGGGCTGGATGTGTTCAAATCAGCGGGCCCGGATGAACTTCGTCCAAGGGTGTTGAAGGAATTGGCCAGTGTCATAGCAGAGCCGCTGGCATAGCTGCTCAAGCAATGTGGTCTCTATTTTCACTGTGGCCAATGTGGTCTCTATTTTCACTACAGAAAGGAGGGAGGAACCAGGAAACTATAGGCCAGTTAGTCTCCCCTCTATCCTTGGGAAAACTCTGGAAAAAAATCATTAAGGATAACATTTGTGGGAGGCCAGCAGGGGAAATAATGCTGAAAGGAAATCAGCACAGGTTCATTGCAGGTAGATCCTGCCTGACTAACCTTGTTTCTTTTTATGTCACAAAATGCTTAGATGCAGGAGTTGAGGTAGATGTTATCTACCTAGACTTTAAGAAGGCCTTCGATACAGTATCATATTCTGTTCTCATAAATAAACTGAGAAGATGTGATGTAGATGATTACATGGTCAGGAGGGTGGCAAATTGGCTTAGGAGTTGCACCCAGAGAGTGGTGGTGGATTTGTTGATATCAACCTGGAAAGATGTGAGCAGTGGAATCCTGCAAGGATGGTGCTTGGACTGGTGCTATTCAATGTCTTCATCAGTGATTTGGACAAGGGTGTAGAGAGCACCCTGTCCAAGTTCACAGATGATACCAAATTATGGGGCAAAGTCAGCACACCAGAGGGTAGGGAACAGATACAGGTGGATCTGGACGGGTTGGAAAAATGGGAAGAACGAAATAGGATGCAGTTCAACAAAGCCAAGTGCAAAGTGCTGCACCTGGGCAAAAACAACCACTAACACACTTGCAGGCTGGGGGATGACTTTCTCAGGAGCACAGCAGAGGAGAGGGATCTTGGAGTCATAGTTGACTTCAAGATGAACATGAGTTGTCAATGTGCTGAAGTGATCAACAAGGCTAACCACACTTTATCATGTGTTAGCAGATGCATGATGAATGGGTCCAGGGAGGTGATGCTTCTCTATGCAGCACTGGTCAGGCTGCAGTTGGAGTACTGCGTCCACTTTTGGGCACCGCACTTCAAGAGGGATGTGGAGAATCTTGAGAGGGTTCAGAGGAGGGTCATTCATATGGTTAGAGGCCTGCAGGCAAGGCCCTACAAAGGAGAGACTGAGACACCTAGATCTCTTCAGCCTTTGGAAGAGAAGGCTGAGAGGTGATCTTGTGGTTGCCTATAAATTCATTTGGGGAGGGCAGCAAGGAATAGGAGATGCTCTATTTACTAGGCCACCTCCTGGAGTAATTAGGAACAATGGCCACAAATTGACAGAAAGCAGATTTAGGTTGGACATTAGAAAGAACTTCACAGTAAAGGTTGCCAGAATCTGGAATGGACTTCTAAGAGAGGTGGTGCTCTCCCTTACCTTGGGGGTCTTCAAGACGAGACTGGACAAGCACCTAGCTGGGGTCGTCTGATCCCAATGCTCTTTCCTGCCCAGGGCAGAGGTTCAGACTCAATGACCTCCTGAGGTTCCTTCCGACCCTAACATCTATGAATCTATAAGGCTCAGGCTACTTGTTCACCTGGGACTGGTGCTAGGTGTGGGCTGTGCCCAACACCGGAGAAGATTGCCGCTGCTGCAGCCTGAGCCTCCTCTCATCCAGGGCAGATCCAGGGGCTTGCACCCCGAGGAGGAGTCCAGCACAGGCCCCCAGCCCTCCAGGGGGTGCGAGCCCCCAATCTGCATACCGAATGACAGGAAGCTGCTGCTGCCACCGGGAAGCGGCACTGAAGCTAAGTAAGCCCAGCTTTGAAAGTTGAAATGTTTAGAAACTTTCAAATAGTTTTGAGTGCCCTTGTTTTGTTTTGAAGCCATTTCAAAGCCTTTTGTTTTGTTTTGATTTCACTGTGTCGAGCTCGAAATGCATCGAAACAAAACATTCAGAGAAATTTCACACAGCCCTTAATATGGACACACACACACACACACACACACACACACACACAGGGGTATTTCAAGCAAATAAAAATGATGTTACACAGAAAACCAATACTTATGTTACAGATATGAAATGTTACTTTCAGAATTTTCATTCTGACATTGAGACCATTTTGGTAGAAAACAAAAAGATACCCAACAACTATGATTTTCAGAAATGGCTAGCAATTTGAAGTGCTTAGCCTAAGATGTGCTCAGCATTTTTACACTTTTGAAAATCTTGAGTTACGTGTCTTGCTAATCAACACGGTTTGATTTGGATTGAATGCCAGCAAGCCAAGAGCAATTCAGCAACCTTCTTTTCCTCTTTTCCCTATAGAATAACTTGTGGTCCTCTCCTTTTTCAGTCCAGAAAGTGTCTCATTAGAAACATTTCTGTTTAATCTGAGTATGAGTGTACTCTTATTCAGAAAATACTTGGACTCCTCTGCTATGACCGAATTGCATGTATGGAAGCTATTGGGTCTGCAGCTCTGATACCTTGACAGAAATAAAATGAAAGTTTGCTTTTATCCTCCATTGTATTTAGCTTTCTGTAGAACTGTGAAGATCTAACTAGGATGAATGTATTGAGAAAAGCACATGTCCCTTACCTGCAATACTAGATTCTATTGTTACTTTTTTTGGAGCCTGAATTTAATACAAATTCTTAGAACTTATCTAGCACTTAACGTCTTAAAGGATAGGCAAAGCTATTTATTGGCTAGGGAACACAAGTGGTAATTAGGAGACATAGTTTATTCCCAAGTGAGCCACTGACTCACTGTATAATATTAGACAAGTTATAGATTACATACCCCTCCCAGTGCCCACTTTTCTCTAATTGCAAGAGTCACATTGAATGATCATGCTCCATGAGTGGTCATCAATGGATCAATTTCTAACTGAGAGGAGGTACTGAGGAGGGTTGCCTGGGAGTCCATCCTGGGTCTAGTATTATTTATGGTTTTATTAATGGTTTGGAGGATGGAATTGAGGGCACACTTTGCAATTATGCAGATGACACCAAGTTAGGTGGAGTGGCAGACACTCTGGAGGATAGGGATATGATGCAGAATTACCTTCATAAGCTTGAGAAACAGTTCTTCCCTCTGCCCTCCCCCCTTCCCACCAAAAAAAAAAAATCAAAATTAAAAAATGGAATGAAATTCGACAAGGGTAATGATTCTCCTACTTTATTTGCCATTGATGAGGCCTTACTTAAGAGTATTGTGGGCCCTGCACTTGAAGGAAGAGGTGGACAGATTAGAAAGTGTCCAGAATAGAGCAACAAGATAATTAGAAGTCTAGGAAACATGAGTTATAAGGAAAAGCTGATAAAATCTATGATTACTATATGTACTAACATGCAAGATGAGGTTTCTTTCCCCCCACAGTCAGCATGGGGAAAAAACAAGCCTCAGCTCTGTCTGGGGCTGAAGCCAGAGCTGAGCTGCTCCCCGATTCAGGCCTGAATGGCTTATTTGATGGGGGTTGAGCCATGCAGCTAGGATATTATAGGGGACACCACAGGGTATGGGGAGGAACCTGCAACCTGCCCCCCATGCCAGTACCTGCCCTTCCCCCACAACCCATTTGACCCCTCTCCTTACCTTCTGCTCCAAGTCCAGTCCTGCCAGCCCTGACCTGGCCCATCTGAGACCTACCACCACTTCTCCCTAGTGAGGTTTGGCTGGGGCCATGCCTGGGCCGCCACTGTTGCTGCCTGTCCTGGAGGTGTAGAGCTGCACCAGAAGGTAAGTGATGAGAGGAGGTACAAGGGAGAGCAGGGGGTTGGGAGGCAGGCAAAGGCATGGAGGGTCAGATGGAAGGGGAGCACAGGGCAAGGGAGCAAGGGGTGGGGGTCTGGCCCTTCACTCCCACTGCCACAGTTATAGTTTTCCATATATGGAATATAAATTATTGAGGGGGGTCATCTTAAAAATTCAAAATCATTTTGGATTTGAGTAAATACAGTGATTAGTCTGGAGAAGAGATGATGGAGGGGGTATTTGACAACAGTCTTCAGATACTTGAAGGGTGGTTTATACAGCAGATGCAGATAGCCTATTTTCTGGGGCAGCATGGAACAGAAGTGGTCTCAAATTGCAGCAAGGGAAATTTAAATTGGAGATTAGAAAGAACATTCTCACTATGAGGATGGTTAAGCATTGAAACATGCTACCCAGAGAGACTATGGAGTCTCCATCATTTGAAAGTTTTAAGAGCAGGTTAAAAAGACACTTGGCTGGGATGGTTTAATCAATCAGGGATGATCCTACCTTGGCCCAGGTGCTGGACTAGATGACTTTCTGTGGTCCCTTCCAGCCCTACTTTTCTATGATTGTATGACAACTTACCTTGGTGAAAGATGCTATAAGTTCACAGATGGAAAGCATTATGGTGCCAAATATTATGACTAAACATTTACTAATTAATATAATGAAAATGGAGTAATTACCATTATGGATGCTTTTATTACTTTTAAATTTTCTGCAGCAATTTTTAGCTCTCCGACCTAAGAGTGAAAAAAACCCAAAACATGTTACCAGTTGGATACAGAGCCAGAGAGATACATAAAGAACATAGCAATGTACTTGGATACTTTTACCAATGTAGTTTTACCCTGAAAAGCTTTAGATAACACCACGTTCCTCCTGTTCCCAGCACCAACGTGCACACACAGGTATTCTGATCATTGCTGGAAATAGGGTAGCTATACTACAGCTAGACCAGGGGTGGAAAAAATACAGCCTGCAGGCCAGATATGGCCTTCCAACTGATTTTATCTGGCCCATGGGTGGGCATCCACCAACTGATTATATCTGGCCCATGGTGCTCCACCTGGGGATGAGTCTCACCTGGTTCTACCAGAGGCAGGCTACACTGTGCTCCCACCCACCTTGGCCCCAGCTAGTGCACACAGCTTCCTGGTGGGCTGCTCTCAGCGTTGCTGCAGCTGCCTGGGTATTGTTTGGTTCCCCCTGCCCACAGGTGGCCACCCTCAAGTGGCTGCTCATTGTACCAGGCAGGCAGAGTGGATGGAAGATGGCTGAGAGCAGAAGCTGGAGCCTTGCATAATGGGGCAGAAGCCATCTGGCTGCAGCTTCCCCCCTTCTTGGCTGGGCATCTGCTGTCCAGTGCACGTCCCCATGGGTTACTCACACTGCCTGCTGCCCAGAGCAGTACAGCAAGGGCAGGTAGAGGAGAACAAGCCACTGGAGGTAGGGGGAGCTGAACAGTACCCAGGCAGCTGCAGCCACACCAGAAGCGGCCCCACTGGGAAGCTGTGCATGTTGACCAGGACTGGGTAGCGGGGGGAGGAGGTGAGGACTGGCTTCATGCAGAGCACCATGGGGGCAGCCATAGGTTGGATAGGGGGGGACAGACTGCACCTGCACTGCCCAGGTAAGCTCTCCTGCACATTTCCCCTTGCCCCCCATCCCTTCCTCTCTGCACCCCCAGCTAACTTCCAGGACCTAGCATGAGGGCAGCCCCCATACATACACACACACCCACCCTCCCATACACCCACATGCCCACCCCTCTGCTCACCCATCCCTACAGCTGCCCCCTCCCCCCACACACAATATACAAGAGTAAGACTTTATTTTGAACTATTATGCAATCACCTCTATATACACTACTCAGAAAACAAATCAGGACAAAATTATTATTTTTTAAATAAAATTAAAATATGTTAAGATAAAAGTTTGATTTTTTAGTATACAATTCATTTTTATCTATAATTTGTTAAAATGGTATTTTCTGAAAGATTTTGGTTTGTGGCCCTTGACAGCTCACCAAAACTCATTAAGCAGCCCTCTAGCAGAAATAGTTGCTCATCCCTGGGCTAGACCACGATGGGGAGAAATTCCATCAATTCTCACTGTAAACACAGCCAAGAATTGACCAGTTGTGAGAGGAAAGGAACCAGTAGGCATGAATTAGGATGGTCTGAGATTGGAGCTGTTGGGTTGAGTAAGACTGGTTGATCTGCTTTAGCTTGATGGGAGTGCTGCTTTATTCTCCTACCACTAGACTAATTAGTGGCTTAGAACTTCCTTTCCCATTAAAGCTCCCCCCCTCCACCCCATTCTTGTGGTTTCTAACTGCATTGATGCATGATCATTATGGATCCTAGTTTTCCATGATAAAAAAAACACAAAGTTCTCTGGTAAAAAAATCATGTTTTTTCTCTGGTGGGCCCCCTCACAACGCTGACTGGCCAAGGGGTCCCCCAGTGACAGCCCCTATCTTCACTAATGACTGGTTGAGAGGGCTGCCCTTTAGGTAGCCCCACCCCTCACCACTACTTGGTGGAGAGGGGCAAGGCGACACAATGGGCAGCCCTCTCAGCCGTCATCTTGGCTGCTTCCCCATGTGCCAGCAGCTTCTCCTTACCCCAACAGGAGCCTGCATTTTATCTTCAGCAAGGTTTTTTTCCCTGGCAGTTCTAAAGATTCTCTGTAAATCACAAATTCCACATTTTTCTAGATTTTTCTGTCGTAAACAGATTTCTTGGATCTTGGCGATCATTTAACAGAGTACTTCGGTAGCCTCACTCAAAATTTAGCAACCTCACCTCACATTAGTGATAAACTGGCTTAGATCAATATGTTTGTTTGTAAATAAAACAATATTCTCTGTGCACTCCCTTTTCTCCCCCAGCAGACTCAGCGAGGTGTGTTATGTATGTAGTGAGGTAGCGTGTGTTTTAACATGCACGTTATCATCATCCTTCTGGAAGAGAATTATTTACAAACAGCTCAGAGTGACATTTGTTCACTTAAATTTTGGCAAATAGAGAAACCATAACCAGAAATCAGAAGCAATTTTGACACATCTGAAAACTGGGCTAGTCGCAGGTATTGTTTAACCTGTTTCAATGCAACAGAACCTTTCTGCTCATCAGATCCACCCATAAAATGACTTACGAGATCTTCCAATGATACTCTATATTTTCTGTAATTGGGTTATTTTGAAGAAAACTGCCCCATTTAAACTTTGGACATTCAGTCTGTTTGTTGTGGATATCTGATCTTCATTGTCTACATCTATATGGAAAATAAGCTGTACAGGAGAAGCATGGACCTCCCTCTGAGATTCTGCAAAGCCAAGTTCACTGCTGGATATCAGTAGGTAACAACAGTGAAGGTTAAAATTGGAAAATGATCTGTAGACCATCTCCCTGCAAACCCAGAATTAAAATAGAACCAGACATGTTGTGTTGGGTTGATGAATAAAAACGATGTTGGTTTAACTGAACAGCAATATTTAATGAAAATTAAACTGATTCTGTAATGGCAAATGGTTTATAATACTGGGAAAACAAAAGTGCTGACTGCTTGGTGAAAAGGCAATAGGATAATTAAAAAAACCCTGAGGTGTAAAGGTATAAGTGATTGCCTTTTTATCTCAGCTTTTTAAAATCTAATTTGGTTTAATGGCCCTTTGTCCCATTAGTACAAACAGGGTGTCATTATGCCAATGTGGTTTGTGCTAATCAGGAAATTGACTAGTTTTATGAAGTTCACCAGTAAGAATAGCCAAAGAGGTGTTTTCTGGAAAATGTAACAATAGATTGCCCAGAGGAAGAACAATACAGCGATTGCAATATACAACATGCAACAAAGAGTGAAAGGTTGCTTTGCAAAGGTAGTCCTTATATAAAGTGGAAAACATTGATACAAGACCAAAACCAGCAGATTCTCTTCAAAGTTAATTGCAACCCTCCTTCCCTGAATACCAGGTTTTAGCTATTTTATAGACCAGAAGATCAACCTTAAAATAAAAAAAAATACATACATTAAGTTGAAAAGTAAAAGAATGAGAAAAAAGAATGCAGTCATAAATAAAGGAACTCACTACCTTCTGCAGAAAAGGCACTGAAACACAGGATCAAGACAAACAGCAAACCAAAGAGAGTAGAGAGCTTCATCTTTCCAGCTAGTCAGAAGGTTTCTTTATGGAGCAAAGCAGTGATTTTAATCAGTCTTTAAGCTTAAAACTGTATGCTTTTATATAACATATCAAAAGAGAATGTTGTGTTCAGAAGGGGTGGAGATTTGGCCTTTGTATTTACCTTCAGGAGATGGAAAGAACCAGCCCTTCCGACGTGAAGAAATAGTTGACTCACAAATTGGTCGACTACACATCTGTACTAGATACGGTCCAAGAGATAAAACTGAGAGCCAAATTTTGAGCACCAGAGTATTCACGAGTGCTTGGATGCAGGGTTCCAGCTTGGGACTTCTCTTTTCGCAAGCTCCTGGGGCAGCTATGTCAGGCAACTGTGTGTAAATTCTTCCAGCTTGTGACGGAAGGCCTTCCTAGAGAAGTGTGGAAAGATCATTTGAACAAAAAGAAATTAAACAAAACCCTTCAGCGCTTAAAATTATTGCTTAAAACAGTGCTGTCAACTTAAAGTAATAACACTTCTGGTTGAGTAGTATATTGCTGGGTTTATTATTAACTTCTTGGAATCTGTTACAACTGCATAATTATGCCACTAAATAGATTCTTGTTAACAGCCTAGATAAAGAAGTCCATCTAAACTCTGTAGTGTCAAGGTCCAGGTTGCACATATTGAAAATATATTTTAAATAGAGATGAATTGTGAGGCCTGTATTCACTGCTTAAGTAAGCAATGGTGCAGATTTGACATGGGTTATTCTTTAGGCCCAAATGGCAGAAATCTCATTAAAAACAGCTCATCTCACAACATTTCAGTTTCACCTACTTCTGAACCTGGAATTGGATAGGACCTGGAATCAAAGCTTATTCTGAAATTCAAAAAAGGATCAAAACTGAAGTTCTAGACTTGGCCTGTCTCCAATATGTAAGTTTCATAGTTAAGAGCCTTATTACTTTCTTATCTGCATTAGCTTATCAATCACATGGGCTGCTTACAGACACAAACAAACAAACAAACCCCCAGTGTTTTACTTTAAAACTCAGTGTGCCCCTACGCTGAACCCAGCATGTGCCCAGAAGAGGCATCATGTCAGTTTGAGCTGGCTCACTCAACATCTGTATAGATCGTGCTTCAGCAGGGCTTTTTTGGTGTTTTTATCTAATAGCTGATTGAATCAACTGTAGATAAAAGTGCCAAAAAGCCCTGCTGAAGCGTACAATCTATGCAGACTCTGTGGAGCATTGCCTCTTCCAGTAAAGCATGTATTTTTTTTGTCTGCTAGAAGCCATGGTGACAGAAGCAAGTTAATTGAAATATCCAAATCATTTTTTTACTGACTTTGTTTTGATGCTTGTATTTGACAGAGCTGTCAGTTAGCTTCATAAATATTAATGCCACAGCAATGGCATACCTTCACATC
Organism: Alligator sinensis; assembly: GCF_000455745.1. Classification (NCBI taxonomy): domain Eukaryota; kingdom Metazoa; phylum Chordata; order Crocodylia; family Alligatoridae; genus Alligator; species Alligator sinensis. Next base: position 69,884 of record NW_005842383.1, on the reverse strand, counting down.
CAGTGCTGTCCAAATGGCAGCATGTAGTCTGTGAGAAATTCTGTACCAGGGTAAGAGGTTGCAACATTAACCCCTCTTTGCCATAGCCACTAATAGGCAGGGCCAGGACCCAAGGAGTTAATGCTGCTGCCACTCATCTCGCCACAGAATTTCCAAGTCAAGTTTCCTGTTGGACATGCCATTTGGTGGTGATAGGGTGAGCAGCAGTGGTGTTAACCCCACCATGGGTGCTGGTCACCATGCTGCAGACTTTCCATGTCAAGATCCCTTAGAGATGCTTTTCTGTTGTGTGGCAAACCGTGGCTGTGGTCAATACATGGGGTATAAATTGGTGAGGGATGGGGCCACATGATGGACAACCCTTGCAGCCAATCAGAAGTGAGGGACAGGGACACTGGAGCCACTTGGCCAATCAAAGGCATCGGGGGGCCCACTGTGCTCCCCCCATGAAAATGGCTGTAGCCCTGCGGTCTGTGCATGAAATCGGCCAACAGCCACCAAGAGTTCAGTAGATCCTAATTACTGAAGCCTCTCATGAAGCAAAGATTTTTACAGCAAAGCCAGTCACTCAGAGTAGGAAGAATGGGTCATCAGGGTTTAAAATGCCGTGTAAGAGCACTGTAATATTCTTGGACTATCCTCCACTTACCTAAAGGTAGGCATGTTAAACCTAATCCTGAACTATTAAAGTTGATGGAAATTTTACTCTCTACCTCAACAAGGATGGCATCAAGCTCTTAATTCAGGATTCAAGCCTGCAGATTGTGGTGGAACAAAGCAAAAAAGTGAAATTCAATATGCAAGCTTTCAAAACATTTACTGTCTCCAGATCCTCAAACTGAGCTACATTATAAGTAATAAAAATGGACTCTGTGTTATTTCACCTTTAGCAAAAGACATCATCATGACCACTGTGAGAAAGCAGGAATATTGCTAATAACCCACCTCTGTGGCAGTGAAGCTCAGCATGCAACTCCTGCAATTAGTTCCCTGCTGGTAAAATTAAAAGACAGAACCAAGTTATTTTTCTGCTGTTACAAAGAATAATGTTTTTCATAACCTACAAAAGCTTCTGGAGAGCATATATAAGAATCTCTACCTGTATATGCCAAAACTATGCAGACAACAGAGGGCAAATAGTTGGCTTATTCAAGAGAGAAATGACTAAAGCCATAAAAATATTAACATAATTTTGTTTTTTTTAGCCAAGAAAGTTATCTCCCTTATTCTATCTGGTGAAAATTACAGGGCAAGATCACAACATAATGTTGATTTTGCAAAACATTGGGTGGTTGGGGTTGATTACCAAACAATCATAGTATAAATGCAGAGAAAGGAGCCTACTACACATATATCTTGTTCTTCCATACTTGTTAAGCAGGATCACAAACATGGTCCAAAAAAACTGGCTCCACTGAAGGGACTACAGTAAGCCCCAAATTTTAACACAGCTAATTACCCAAATTGGAGAGTCCCAGGTTTATTTTAACCATAACTATACAGCTCATGATGAATCATGATATTTCAAAGGCACAAATGTATCTGGCAGTAGATGGAAAAGTTGATTAGAAAGAACTGGTTTGGGGACAGCCCAGTTCAAGAGGACACAGTACTCCAAGGCTACCTCTCTGCTTGCTTTGTTTTTGTTTAGGTGCTGCTGTTTTTCCTATAAACTGTGTAGAAGAGATCGTCTCCACAGATATCTTTCCCTTTTCCTTGATAAGTAGGAAATATACCTCTGTGGCACTAGACTCCCTCATCTTGTCCCCTGTACCAACATCACATAGAGACTGAGCAAACATCTTGCCACATCTTGCACTCACCTCCATTGTGAAGTGTTCCTCAGGCACTGACAGACATGGAAAAAACAAAACAACCTCCCCCCCGCTCCCACTCTACTGGAAGCAGCAGTGCATTATTTTGACCTGGATCTGCAGTATCTGCATAGATCAGGCACTTCAGTGGGACTTTGTGGTGCTTTTAGCTAAAGCTGATTCAATCAGCTATTAGATAAAAGCGCCAAATCGATACAAATGTTGGGAAAGCTGGGTGCGACTAATGTTCTGTTTCTTCTGAGAATGTGCTGGAGCATGCTGAGTTTAAAGTGCTGGGTCCTGGGCCCCACAACATGTCAGCAGTTTTTTTTTCTTCCTAAGCAGCAGTTACTAACATAGTAACTAATAGGGCTGTGTGAAGCTTTGGTCGCAGATTCAATTCGGCGGAGATCTGGCCTTATTCGGCGGCCGAATCTCTGAATCTGAATCGAATCAGGAGACCCTTTAATCTTGGGATTTCTGTTTTTGGTAAACAGACTAAATTAAGATGTGTGCATGTGATGGGTTTGTTGGAACAAAGGACTATACTGATAGGACAGAATGTGGGCAGTATGACTACCACAGGGAAACCAACCAGTGATACTCAGGAATTAAGTCTCATCAGAGAGGAGAAAGAATACAAAAGGAGGGATTTCAGAGTAGCAAATGGTTCCTGGGGAGGGAACCTAAAGTCACCATGGACAGAGGGCAAACTATCAGCCTGTGTCACCCATGCCACTGTGTGTGTGTTGGGGGGCTGGGGTGGGGGCGAGAAGTTAGCCTTGGCCCTTGACCTCCAGCTTGCATACTGGTCAGAAGTATCTTCTCTCTGCGAGAGCCCTAGGAATGGTAGATATAGGATTGGGGAGGTTATTTTGTTTGCCTTGCCTGCATTATTCTTATCTGCTACCAGTGTGTATCAATAAAGTTTGCCTATTATTGAATGGAAAGGTTGTTGTTCAATCTGAGGGTTTGGGTCCACCTGGAAAAAGGTATCTGGGTCATAAATCCAGTGCCAACAGCCCCCAAGGGCAAGTTCTTCTCAACACCCCTCCCCTCATTTCCTCTGCATGACCCCCAACGATAAGACAAGTGGGGACAGGGCTGTGATTGCTTCTCCTCCTCCCCACTGCATGCCCATAGGTGGCCTCCACTGCCCTGAACACTCAACATACAGAAACAGAGTTGGGCACTTCAGCTGCTGGCAGCATCCCTGCCTGGGGAAATGAACCCCTCTAGTTTGCTGAGCCTCCCACAACCTCCATCATTTGCTGCAATGAATAATCAAGAAAAAGGTCACTGCAGAATTTCTCTCTCCACCTCACCTTTGCAACTCTCTCCTGCCCCCGACAGCTGTGCTGCCACACAGCACAACCTGCTTCAGCCGTGACCATCCCCCCCCCACCCTCCCTCCGTCTCTGAGTTGTTTTGGATTCAAATCCCCTAGGAGAAAAGACACCCAATACAGGGTCCTAGGTAACAACACACCTTTACTGGTCATGCTGGGAGATGAGCAGCGAAAAAATACTAGGAAGAGATGACAGACAACCTTTCTTTTACACCTATCCTGTCTTAATCAGAGGAAGATCAAGGGCTGTTAATACTTAGAGTGCAGAGATTAGCAGAAATCAAGTAGTAATAATGAACTCTGAAGGCAAGTGACATCCTCAGTTCCACTTGCATAGAAATGTAGCCATCATCAGAGAAGAAATCAAAGGCAGTGGTGGGGGAGAGGGGGGAGGAGGGGGTGCAACTGCACTCCAGAACCTCCCCTGGATCCATCTCTGTGTCAACTGCCTCACCTGACAAAGGCAGACAAGGTTCTTTGGGTATATCCTATATTTTTTATTAGACCAACTCAAACAAATGGAAAAAATTCTTCTTAGCAAGCTTTTGGGCACAAACACCCTTTGTCAGGCTGAGGAAGTGTCTGCAGGTGGTCTGTGCTCTTCTTGGAAGGAGTGGTATAAAAGATATTGTATTTACCCAAAGAACCTTGTCTGCCTATGTCCTTAGACAACATGACTACAACCTACTCACCTGACAAACAAACCTCTGTAAAAGGTGGTACAGAGAAAAACCTCAAAAAGACACTCTACCAAGCCTTGTAAACACTGGTTTTGGCTTTAAGACATTTCAATTTATTAACTCTTTTCCCTCTTCCTGTACACAGAGTAAACAAAAGACAAGTAGGGGCAATATTTGTTTCAGTTAAAGAGGTTGTACAAAATAAAAAGAATGTAGGTCTTTCCATCACTTGAAGTTTACCAATAGGGAACTTGGGCACAGCCAGATATGTTTAATCGATTAGGTCATTTTACTTGGAAATGCAGGTCCTGTTAAAATACTCAAGATAACTGCCATCTTTTATTTTTGAAAGAAGGAAATGCTTCTATTGTAAAATGTATATCAGATTTTATAATCTGTATAAGAGGAGCTGTAGAGCAATGGCTGAGTAACTAGCTAAAACAAGACTTTATCAAAATTATTTTCATAATTCTATCCATGCTTCAGGAGATGCAATTAGATATTACTTTTGTACTGCTGCCTTGTGCATGCAAGAACAGGCTAGACAAGGCTCCATCCACACAGAGGGTTGGAGAAGTAAAAACAGCCTTGTATAGCCTGCTGTGTACCTGAGGGTGGACTTGTGTGCAGACATGCACTGGCATTTCTTACCTTGGAATGGGAGAGACATGAAACCACCTTGATCTCATTTCCCTCCTTAGCAATCAATTGTATCACTGTCCTTCCAGTGACCAAAAAGTGCTAGAGCATGGCATAACTTTCGATTTCTCTACTTCATCTTCTCTAGTTCATTCAGACTCTGTAGCCTAGATTACTTTTCCTCCATTTCACTGAAACTACATTACAAAAGACACACACATCTCTGATCTTTATTTCCCATAATCTGCCTACAGCCTTTGACATAACTTTTTTTTTCTTCTTTCCCTCAGATTTTTTTTCTTAATCTCCATGTATAATTCTGTTCTCTTCGGTTTGGTTTTCTTAGTTGCCTGTTAAGCCCACTGAGTGCTGGGACCCATGGCTCTGCATGAAGTACAGGTTAGCATGGGGCACCAGGAATTCCCAGGCTCTCATGCCTCCCATGGGCACAACTCCTAGCAGAGAAAGCCTGGGGTACCCTGCTTAAATCTATACATCCAGTAGATCCTGTGGGTCTGTGTCCATAATTGAAGAGTCCTGGGCT
>NW_005842383.1:57520-64817 GCF_000455745.1 Alligator sinensis | reverse complement strand
TTTCCCTACTTAAAGAGGTGTGCTCCCAGGATATCTCCTTAAGCCAGTAACCTCAGACTTTCCCTGCTTAAAGAAAGAAGCCTGAGAGATACTGAGATATACCCCAAGATTTCCTGCTCTAGGGGCACAAGTGGCCCTATCCAACCTGGGAATTCCCCAGTGTCACAGAATTGGACCCTTCAGGCCTCTGGAATACCTGCCCAGGGCAGCTGGAGAGCATAGACAGCTCCAGCCATGCACACTCACCCCAACCTACACCAAGCAAACATATCAGCTGCAATAAAAGTGGCACAATCTATTACCAACTTTGTTGTGGCCATGCATTTTGGAGTGTGAGAAAGGGTTTGGACATCTGTTTGTTTTGCCTTTGTGCCACCATAAAGACTTTTTACAGTGGCACAAAGCTGAGGAAGGGAGAGGTATGTTTCTACAGTTTCATTCTTGCTCCCTGCATTATAAGCCACACAATTCCAGTAAATTCCCTTTTTGGTAATAACATGTTCCCACAGGCTTCTTCCTACTCAGTTCTCACTGCCAGACCTTCCCTTTTTAATGGAATCATATTATGCTTTGATTTTGTTTGCATTTTAATACATCTTCAGGATGTAAAACGCACTTTATTGAATTTGCAAAGCTTGGTGGAGTAATGACCCATTATTTTAATTACATGTAGTCATATATATATATTTTTTTAAATCCCCTTTCCCAAGAGAATTTCATTTTATATAGTCTGTGTACCAAGCAACAGAATCTTGGCATTTGTTTAATCAGTGATTAAATTAGAGTGTTATCCATTACAATTGATGGCATGGGTTACTGGTGCCTCCTGAGTCAGGGGAGGGGGGCACTTGCCCCCCCAGCGGCCAGTCAGCGACTTGCCCTCCCTGTGGCTGATTCCGCCAACCCACAAAGTGACAGCAGCATGCCGCTAGCACTTCTGGGTGAACGCGACTGGCCATGGCGGGGGGAAAATTGCTTCTCCTGGTGCCCCCGCTCCCTGGCTGGTGCTCTCAGAGGGGGCACTAGAGCTCTTGCCTACCCACCTGGCCAGGAATGCTGGCTATGAGGGGGTGCACCTGCGCTCTCAGGCACTGAATGATGGTGAAATGTGTGTTATATCACAGTAGCTGATTTAAAAACAAATATAATCATGAGTTAAAAATCAGCAAGCAGGAAACACCAATATCAATTTCACTTTTGCCTGGCATTTGTATGCTTTTGTTATTTTCCTGGAGAAAAGTTCTTTTTAAAACAAGTTGAACTATAATCAAATATAGCTTGTAACCTACACCTGAACTCCTCCCCAACCAGAAAAACAGCTACAATCATTTCAGCAGTTTTATACCTTAACATACATATTCTGCTTATGATTTTTTAAATTACATTAGAAAATAATCAGGAATTTATTTTTAGTTGCTAAATGATAAATTGTTTTCTAGGATTCACATCAAGCTGCATTTTGCTGGAAGTCTGAATTTAACTCAAATTTACAAAAATAAAAATTTAAAAACTGTTCATTAAATAAAACCACCCCATGTGCAGTATATATATGAAAAAAATCAATTTTTATAAATTATATGCTGCTGTTAAAATTGATTTATGAAAACAAAATACATTTTTAGAGTTAGTGAAATTGACCATTTCAGGTGAGTGTGTAACTGATTTTAAAGGAATTTAGATGCACAGAGATAGAAATAAATGGCTAATAACATTTTCAACCATGCTTCTGCAGATTAAGGGCCTAATATCCATTAAAAAGGAATTAGGTGCCAAAAAGGATTTTCAAAAGTGTAAAAAAGCAGGTTTAAGCACCTCATTATCATGGATTCTTCTCTCCTTGAAGTTAGGCAACTAACCTGCTCAATTATTTTTGAAAATTCCAATGGCACATGAAGAATTGCTTCAGTACAAAAAGAAAATCCCCATGAATCTCACGCCATTAGTTATGACATACCATCCTTCCCTGGAACCTATATGGAAAATCCTTTAAGAATTGAAACCCATACTAGAAGACCACCCAATTCTTAAAAAGATCTTTCCAGAACCACCTATCCTAGCCTTTAAATGAGTACCGAACCTCATCAACTTTATCACCAGAAGCAAAATTGCTATGGCCCAAAGCATACCAAATGGATCCAGACCATGCTGGGACAAGAAATCTAAAAACCTGCCAAGGCATCTCCGCCACCCCAACAAGAACTATACTTCATAGCAGATCCATTACCACACCTGAACTTCGAGAAATGTAATACATCTTATCCAGTGCACTAAATGCCCTGATGGAAAATATGTAGGAGAAAAGAAACAACTGTGCACCAGAATGAACGCACACCGAAAATCTATCAAAGTCAAAAAAGTTACCTGTGGGTGCACACTTGTCACAAGATAACCACTCTCTCTCCAGTCTCTCCATTCTAGTTTTGTCAGGGGTTCTGCAATGACTTTGGCCAGCTCCCTCAGCACTCTCAGATGAAGTTCATCTGTTCGTGCTGACTTATACATGACTCATTTTTTTAAATTGCTCACACTCTAATTCTACAGCAATAGTAGGAAGGCAGTCATTCCTACCGGCTCATTCTGTATCCTACTGGGCATGATTTTCCTCTTGGCCCTGTGAAATACCAAGGCGAAGTAGTCATTCAGGAGGTCAGTTTTCTCCTGAGTAACCAGCTGTCCTGAGTTGTTGAGCAATGGCCCCACACTCCCATTTGTTTTCCTTTTGTTCCCCATGTACCTAAAGAAGGACTTCTTGCTGTCCTTGCTTCCCATTGCTAATTTAAAGTTCAGTCACTGCTTTCCCCTTTTTAATCTGTTCCCTACAATTGTGGGCCATTGTTGTATAGTCCTCTTTGGGGCCTGCCCTGAACTTCCATTGTTTATAAGCTTCTTTCTTAAGAGGACTATAATTTCCGTTTAGCCAAGAGGACTTTCTAGCTCTTCTGTTACCTTTTCTCTGCATGGGAATGGACTTCCTTTGTGCTTCAAGGATTGTGTCCTTAAGGAACAACCACTCTTCATGCACACTTTTTGCCTTTGGTCCCTGGTCCTGCAGCACTTCCCCTACTAGTGACCCGAACTTGTTGAAATTTGTATTTTTGAAGTCCAATACTTCTACCCTGCTATTTGATTTGCCTGTCTTGTGACGGATAGTGAATGCAATGGCTTCATGGTCACTGTTGCCCAGACTGCCCTCTATATTTAAGTTAGTCACCAGGTAGTCTGCTTTGGCCAGGACCAAGTCTAGCAGAGCATCACCTCTGTTGCCCCATGCACCTCCTGAGTCAAGAAGAGCTCTTTGACACAGGTCAGGAAGGAACGCAACCGATCTGACCTGGCTGAGTTTTCCTCCCAGGAGATGTCTGGATAATTGAAGTCACCCATGATGGCCATGTCCTGTGCACGCATGGCCTCTGTCAGTTCTTGGGCAAACTAGATTGAGTTCCTTTTTTCCTCACATGGTCCTTTCTATGCATGGCTACTCTTCAATCACATGAGGAGTCCCACCAGGTTTCCATGATATCTAATAGATCATACTGCCTGCTGGAGAGCAGGAGGGCTAGATCCTCTTGCTTGTTCCTCATGCTCCTGGCATTAGTGTACAGGTACCCGAGTCCTTCTATTGAGACCCTGAGCTTCCTGTCACGCTGATGGAGAACTATCCCCTCAGCTGCTGCAAGAGTGGCTCTCTTAGTATTCCTGTCTGTGAAGCTTTCTTGTATGTCGGTCCCTGGGTAAGCTCCAGTCAGTGTTTCCCCGGCCCCCAGCAATCTTAGTTTAAAGCCCTATCTAAAAGATTGGGTATCTTGGCTGAGAACAGGGACTTACCTCTCTGCGTGAGGTGGACGTCTTCTCTTCCCAGGAGTCCTCTCTCCCTGAAGCGCATGCTGTGGTAGAGGAAACTGAAGCTCTCTTGGTGACACCACAATCGGAGTTGTTGATTGACTTCCTCAATGCATCCTTCCCTCCTAGGACCAAGGCCTGCAACTGAGGAGCTCAGACACCCCCAACCCCTTGAGCCCAGCCCCAAGAGCCCTGTAGTCACTCATAACACAATCCAGATTACTCCTGGTCATGTAATTTGTTCCCACATGGATGAGGAGCATGGGGTAGTGGTCAGAGGGCTGGACGAGTCTGGGGATCCTCTCTGTAGCATCTCAGATGCGAGCCCCATGGAGGCAGCAGACCTCATGAGCTAGGGTGTCCAGATGGGAGAGGGGTCCCAGTGCCTCACAGGAGGGAGTCCCCTGCCACCACCACCTCTGTTCCTGCTCTGTTCATGAGGCTTCCTGGGGGCTTCAGCTAAGTAGGGACCCAGGTGGTGCATTCCCCTCCTGGGCTCCACTCAGCCTGTACATCCCACCTGGCACGGCCCCATGCTCACATGCAGACACACACTCTCATGCAGTACCCTCTGAGTGCCCCTGTGCTCACCCACCCTCTCCTAGCCCCAGTTCACCTACCTTCTGGCTATATGCTGAGGGGTCAGTGGAATCCAGGTCTTTGGCTCCCAGGGGCACAACGGGTGTTAACCTGTGAGCTTCCTCCAGGAGCAGGCCCAAACATGTGGGTAAAAATAGTCTAAATTATACCTACACTTATGATAGGCACTACATTAGCTGTTACCACCCAGGAAATAGATTAATAGACTGTAAGGCTGGAAGGGACCTTGGAAGATCATCGGGTCCAGCCCCCTGCACCAAAGCTAGGAGTCATTGTGGACAATTCACTAAAAAGCATGAGCTCAGTGCTCAGAAGCCATCAGAGAGGCAAACAAAATGTTAGGGATTACTAAGAAGGGAATTGTAAAAAAACCTGAAAATATCATCATGCCCCTTTATAAATCCATGGTGCATCCACACCTTGAATACTGTGGCCAGTTCTGGTCCCTACACCTCAAAAAGGATATAGAAGAACTAGAGAAGGTATAGAAAAGGGAAGCAAGGATGATTAGTGGTATGGAGGGGCTGCCATATGAGGAAAGATGAAAGAGGCTAGACCTATTCAGTTTAGAAGAGAGAGACATGGGCGGCAGGGGGGCGGGGCATGGTAAGGGTTTACATAATACTACAGGGCAAAGAGAAAGTATATAGGGATTTTTTATTTACTCTCTCTCACAATACAAGAACCTGAGGTCACAAAATGAAACTAATATGTAATAAGTTTTAAATCAAAAAAAGGCAGATCTTTTTCACACAGCATGTCATTAACGTGTGGAACTCGTTGCCACCAGAAGTTTTGGAAGCTGACAGTTGAGTCAGATTCAAAAAGGGATTGGACAAAGTCTTGGAGGAAATAGGCATTAGTAGCTCTTGAGCATGGGAGTTAGGAATACAGCAGTTGAATCAAAATTCCCTAGACCTGGAGGCTGCAAGTAAGAAGAACAGTGGAAAAAACCCCTGGCCATACCTAGTTCACTCTCCTTTTCAGCATCCACTCTCTGCCACTGTGACACAGGATACTGGGCAAAATGGACCTCTGGTTGTGATCCAAATTCTTATGTTTTTATATCAAGTTGCTTAGACTGAGGTTGCTACCTTACCCATCCTTGTTTACATCACACTACTAAGTACTGCTAATAAATCAAACAACTTTGCTACCAGAGATTGCGATATTGAGGTACTGAGCAACATTCTCTCTCTATATTAACCCTTGTTGTGGTCCACAGGTTACTCAAATTGAAAACCATTTCTCTTTGCATGAACAGTTTAAAAATTGCTCATTGTTCACAAGTCTATTTCTTTTTAATGATAAAACTCTGTTAAAAATATTTTAAAATGCTTAAGCATTTTTTAAAAAGGAGTGCCATGGCAACAATGGGTTCTTGAAAGTTATGGTTTTGATAACCGTGATATATTAGTCCATGATGGTTTGATGCCTAAAAGGAATCTACCATTAGAAAAAAAAATAGAACTTATGAAATCTCATATACCATCCCACTCTCCCCAATCATAATGAATCTGGAAAAATCTTGTAAGAGCATGAATGTAGAACTCCAGAAAGATGGTAGATAGACTTAGACATTTTAAAGTCCTTTTTATTTACGGAAGTACAGCATTCAGACGAACTTGTCTTGACCACATATTTCAGTCCTGTTATTGGACCATGAAATTCTAATGCATTTCTCTATGCCCAGTCTTTCAAGCTTTCCTTTTAAATGAAGCTTCTAAGAAAAGTGCCTCTTCATTTCAGTGAAGATGACAGCTCTTGTGAGATGAACTCCTGCCTGCCAAGAACTAGATTGAGATCACCACTCTTGTTCCACATAAGCCACTAACACAGACTACTATAACTACTACTAACTACTATCACTGAATTGCTAATGTGACCTTGCCTGAAGCAATGAGAGGTATTCCCACATTAATATCCTGAATGCTTCAGCTCCTGCCTCTTTGCCACAATCTTAATTTTGTGGGGTGGGTGAAGTTTCATTTAATAAATAGAATTGCTTAACAGTATTGCTCAACTATGTAATTTCTCAGAACTTTGCAGAGCAAGAAACTGAACAATGATTTATTTCCAAAAAATTTCCACAGAATAATTTCCAATTGAGTTGGCAAGTGAATTTCAGCCATAAGGAGAAATACAAGCCTGGCTGTAGATCAAAGAATTTGTTCCTCATTAATCATAGCCCATTGGAAAGATTTATTCAGGTAAGTTGGAATATGGCAGACCTCAAACATACCTAGTAGAGGTTTCTCAAATATATGAAACTAAACTAAATCCTTGGATGATGGTGGCGCTGTGGACATAAGTCTTTCTAGACTTTAAGAAGGCCTTTGACACTCTCTCTCACCCCATCCTCATCAATAAATTAAGTGACTGTGGCATTGATGCCTGCACAGTTGGATGGGTAGAAAATTGGCTGATGGGGCGCACCCAGAGAGTAGGGGTGGATGGGTTGTACTCAACCTGGCGAGATGCGAGCCGTGGGGTCCCCCAGGGCTCAGTCCTCGGGTCCGCACTGTTTAACATCTTCATCAACGACATGGACGAGGGGTTGGAAAGCACATTGTCCAAATTTGCTGATGATACTAAGGTGTGGGGTGAGGTGGACACACTTGAAGGGAGAGACAGGCTGCAACTAGATTTAGACAGACTACAAAAGTGGGCAGATGAGAATAGGATGGGGTTCAACGTAGACAAATGCAGGGTGCTGCACCTTGGGAGAAGGAATCCACAGCATACATACAGGCTGGGGAGTTCCCTTCTTGAAAGCACAGAGGCGGAAAGGGATCTTGGAGTCATTATTGACTCCAAGATGAACATGAGCCACCAATGCCAGACTGCAGCCAGCAAG
>NW_005842383.1:53244-57090 GCF_000455745.1 Alligator sinensis | reverse complement strand
AGGGGGTCAGGCTAGATGATCTGTTCAGGTCCCTCCTGACCCTAGCTACTATGAAACCCTCTACAAAATGTTTACTTAAATTCAAAATATAGGTGATCAAAATTGTAACACTTTTCTTTTGGTCCACTAATATCTATTCATGTAATGAAACCAAGACAGCTGTAAGGGATCTTTTTTTGTTTTTGTTTTTGTTTTTTACTTGCTTGTACATTGCCTAGCACAATGAAATATTGATCCATGATTAGAGCTCCATGAAATAGCAAGTGGACCACTAGAATTAATCTACCTAGAATGCTGTCTTGTCCCTTTTTTAAAGTGGAGAAGAGAAGTGAAGTACTCTAACTACAGAACATTATAGACAACAATTAGTGTCTTGCTTTGGATGGCTTGGGTTTGAATTCTGAATTTTTGCTCACCATGACAAAGTGCCGTTTCTTAAGTAGTTTAGAAGCATGCAATGGGGATGACTGGAGACATCTTGGAGCTAAAATTACAGCTGTACAGATGTATTGAGGTCTGGGTGAAGAGAAACTTCCTTTCACTGTGACTGCCTCAAGCTGTCTCTATCAATCCCTCAGTCAGGAATATCAAATTCATTCAAGTTTTTATGAACGAAATGATCGATATGAAGCTTAACCAGAGTGCCTTCCTCAAAAAGCCTGAAGGATAAAAACTGCAGCATGCTCTCTCTTCAGAGTGTTAGCCATGAAAATTAATCACTTTATGCAGGCAAAATAAGAACATTACCAACAACAAGCTGGCACAACTTGGCATGTGTCATTCTATAGTTTGGTTACTTGACACAATGTAACTGATCATTTCACTGGAGATGAACAACAGAACATAGCCTGTTTACTTTTTCAAAAGGAAGAGCTGTTGGAAAAGGTGAATCATTTTCCCAAGAAGTTTTTACATTTGCATAATACTTCCTGAAGAAATAGGCGAAAGGACAATACCAAGTCTGAGGCAGTAACAGAGTACAGGTTTCTCTCAATTTATGCAAGTTGTGTATATGCGAATTCAATCTTGTGTGATGACCCTTTCTATGCTCAAAATTTGTTACATTAGAGGTCAAGTCACTCTTATGCAATTGGTGTAGGTGCCTCACCCCAAGCAGGTAAGTCTGGGGAGGAGGGCCCCACTCACCCCAGCCCCTGCTGCAGCTGCTCTGTGAGCGGTTGATGCCAGCTGCCTGCAGCCGCTGGGCTGCACTGTGCCCCGAACCCCACAGGGCTCCGCTTGTCCCCACTCACCCCAGCCCCCAGGCTGTGCTGTGCCATGGTGCAGGCAGGTGGTATTGGCTGTTTCTGAGTCTGCTGCAGCAGGGGCTGGGTTGTGTGGGGAGAAGTGGATCCCCGGGGTGCAGCACAGCTTGTCAACACCACCTGCCTGCACCAAGGCATGGTGCAGCCCAGGGGCTGGGGAGACTGGGGACAAGCAGAGCCCCATGGGGTTCGGGACACAGTGTAGCCCAGCGGCTGCAGGCAGCTGGTGTCAGATGCCCCCAGAGCAGCTGCAACAGGGGCTGGAGTGAGTGGGGCCCCAGCCCCATGGCCCTTTCCCCTCCTGCCACAGAGCTCCGGGGAGTTTGGGGCATGGTGCAGCCCAGACAGCCCCCCAGCCCACAGCCCTCCTGGGGTGCATGTAGTAGCAAAAGCCATGCCCCTGTGACCTGAAGCAACAACACCGGAGTAGAATGCAAAGCAATAGGAAAATAGGACTTCCTGGGAGGGATAGGATTTTGACTAGAGAGAATGCAAGCAGAAAGTGAAGCACAGAGGAGCTAAGAATCATAGCATGTAAGCTGTTCACTCTGTATTAGGGGTGTGCAAAGCAGGCCCTATTCGATTCAAACTCAGCCTGAATCAGGGACAGTGATTCGATTAATTGATTCAGATCACTGTCCCTGATTTGATTTGGCCAAATCCAAATCTGAAGGTTCAATGCAGATTCAGAGAATCAGCAATTCGGACACAGACATAGATTTAAATGGGTTTTTTTTGTTGTTTTTTTACATACCTCGAGGTACCAGTGTGGCTTGTGATCGCTGTGATGCTGGGGTGGATAGAGCATCCCACAGGAGTGCGGGGGGGCCCCTCCATGTGCTCAATGGCAAACATGGAAGTGGACTGGAAGTACCTAAAATAAGTACTAAAAATAAAAAGCTCAGAGAAAGAGACTTTGGCCACTCCAGGGGAGTATTTCATATGATTCTCAACTTGCTATACAATTTTAAACAAAAAATGCTCATCTTTCTGGTTCTTGCAATTTCTAAACATTTCCATTATTACTTTTTTTTCCCCTCGAGTAATAAAAGAGGAATAAAAAAAATCTATACAATCTGCAATTTCCTCCATATCTAACCTTCACTGAAGAATCAAGCCAAATGTACTTCCAGTATAACAATATTGACTCAACAATAGTACAGCAGCAATGACTTACTTTAGATGCATCTATTGCCATTTAATTTCTTTTTCCTAGAATCTAGTAGTTAGGTTCCCTTTCCTCCAGTTTTAACAAGACCATTTACTTTTATCTTGAAGTTTTTGTAACTTCCTTGTCAGACAACAGACCTACCAGCCTGTTTGGGAAAATTCTCTCAAGTGAACCTCAGTTCACAGTGATGTTAACTCTTATCTGGTGTATTTCTTAAAGCCCCAAAGCCATGTAGATAAAAGGCGTTTTAATTAAAAACAAACAAACCCCAAACAAATCCCACAAGGCCTGTTTTCAGTCACAGGGTACCAAGGAACATTTTGAATATAGAACCTGATCCAAATAGATAATAGTTAGACTTGTTAGGATTTGATTTTTATTGGTAAACTTGCATAAATGCTGATTTCACTCAACACTCAGACTGATGAAAAAATATTTCTATCATTAATAATCAGAGAGAGAGAGAGAGAGAGAAAGAACAGAAGGGAGTCACAGGCCAGGGTATAGAGGGCAGGTCTCTTTAAAGAGAAAACAGGGGGCAGCTTAATGACTTGTCAATTAAGCAATTAGCTGCTTGTTCACTGGTGCTGGGAAGCAGGAGATAACTGGCTATTTAAAGGGCTACCAAAAGCCCAGAGCTGACAGAAGCAAATTAATGTGTGCTGGGGTCCCGGGCAAACACAAAATTGGAGGCCCCCCTCCCCGCACAGGAGCTTGGCGGCAGGGAAGGGCCCCTTCACCTCCTGGTGCTGGGGGGGAGGCTGAGGGGACCCTGCCAGGCTGGGGGGGCATCACTCACTTGCAGCACATCGACACACAGACACAAACATACTCTCCTTCCTGCCATGAACAGACACATGCATGCACACGCACACCAGATCACACTACTCACTCTCTGCACATGAACACAGACACAAAACACACTCTCCCTGCCAGGAACACAGACACACACGCACATGCACGCAGACAGGCACGCACTATACTTACTCACTCTCTGCACATGGACGCAGAGACACGAGCACTCTCCCTGCCATGAACAGATACATGCACACGCTTGCACAGATGCACACCCAAAGATGCAGATGCACACAGGTGCACAGACGTGCACACAGATGCATGCACACACACACCCAGCCACGTACCTTCCCCTTGCAGGACCTCACCCCTCCGCGTCACTGAGGCAGCCCCCTTTCCCTCCTCCCTCTGCCCCTCCATGAGCAACCCGCAGCTGTCTCGCTCCCGCCTAGCCCCTGGTGCACTGATCAGCAGGGAGCTGCTGCCCAGCTTTGTCCCTGTGGCCGCACACATGCACCGGGCCAGTCTGGGAGCCTTGTGCTGCGCCTCTGCATGTGGGTGGCAGTGCTGGGAGGGGTGACTACCAGGGGCTAAAGTGATTTTGGGGGGGGGGGG
>NW_005842383.1:52352-53157 GCF_000455745.1 Alligator sinensis | reverse complement strand
TGTGCTGTCCTCCCAGCCAGCCCGGCCCCAGCTTGCCCCCCCCTGCCCCAGCCCCATTCGGGGAGGGACCCTGCTTCCAGCTTCAGGGAAACAAATGCAAAAGCCGGGGTTTTAAACTTGGTGCCATTTTTGTCCCCCTGCTGGAAGACAGAAACAAACGTGCCACGTTTAAAACTACAGCTTTTGCTTCCCTGCTGAGGAGGATCCAGGGGCCCCAAATTGGTAGGGGCCCCTGGGCTTATGCCGAGATGGACCTTGCATTAATTTGCCTAGGACAGTGAGGGAAGGAGTATGGGAACCAGCTCAGAAGCAGCAGCCATGAAGGAAGGCCTGTGAAGCAGTGGCAGGAAGATCTTGATGCCTAAGTTGGACAACTCAGCTGCAGAGAACCAGGGAGAGACTGTACAAAGAGACAGAGCAGCCTACTGGTGAGACTGGTACATGAATTGAAAGACTCCAATTAGAAAAGGTACAAGGTTTGGTGTTTTCTTGGCCTTTTAGTAGGGTTTTTTTTTGTCATCCTGGGGGCAGACAATCTTTATGCTGTTAATTTTGTTTTGTTTTTTTAATTAAAAAACCCCAAAACAAATGAACAAACAATAACATTGAAATAAATGCTTAAAAAGAAACATTGCTATTATCCATCAAAAATATTTTTTAGAAATTGAATTTTGCCAAATCTAACTACTTTTATTAGATAAAACCAAAACAAACTCCCGAAACTGATATGTGCTTTCATTAAAGCAAGAAAAGACAAGCCCAAGCTTTGGATTTGACTCTTAATTTTTTAACATAACAGGTTCAG
>NW_005842383.1:35964-52235 GCF_000455745.1 Alligator sinensis | reverse complement strand
GGCAACTGTCCCTACAGCAGAAGTAATTAGCTGATGCACCATTGTCAAAGCAAACAGTGTCACCACTGGTCACATTGGGTAATATTTTTAGCATGCTGATCTGTCAAACTTTTTTTTTTTTTTTTAAATCATACCCAATTCCACATGAATACTTTCCCCGATTATATTTTTACTGATATGATCTTGTTTCCCAGCATCAAGTTCTGTAATTAAGTGGTCTTTGCAATTTACATTAGAGACTTTTCCATTGGTTGTTGGACATAAACGTAACAGTTCAATGATTCAACCATGGTGCGACACCCTTGGGCCTTGAGGCCCTTTCAGTGGCACCTTAGGGCACTACACAATGTTAGCACTGTTAGGTGTGGAAACATGGTTCACAAGATAAAACTCAGGGGGTGCATCTCCTCATGCAGGGGTGTGTGCTTGCAGTGGCAAAAACAAGGCACAAATTTGTGTCGCTATATGTGCAGTTTGGTGTAGGGCAAACTGCCCTGCTTCAGGGAAACTGCTGTTTCCCTACTTCCAGCTCCCGCTGTTCCAGGAGCTGGGGACAACTAGTGGAAGGGAGATGCTCTGGCTGGCAGCCAGTGTCTCCCTAGAGTACAGAGTATCCATGTCTGCTGGCACCAGCTCCTGGAGTGTGTGCCATGCTGTTTCTGCTGCAATTTTTTGACACTGGGAGTTCTTGATATCAAACTTGCAGCACAGCAAAGAGTTGTACATATGCCACATGCAGCTTAAGGAGTCCCAAACAGGTTTGAAGTGCCGCAAACCACACTAGATAAGCTGGATGCACCCAGAGATTTAAGACAGAAATTCATAGCTTTAAAAACATTGTCCCAGTTTCTTGCATCAGTTAGGTCTCTCTTTCACCTGTAGGCTCTGTAGTTTCTAGGATTTTTTTCCCTGTACTTCTGCTTCCGTCTTTAGTTCCTAAGAGTCCCAGACTTTCCTTAGTTCCCTGAACTTTACATGATTTTTGGTGAGGAGGAAAAACTTAATCCGGTCTTAAAAGTAGTATCTTACCAATATCTCTCACCCCACTACCAACACCCCCCCACCCCCACTGGTTTGCTACTTTTACCTTCATTTAAGCTAATTTGGTCTTTCAGGTTCTCTCTACTTGTTCTTCTTTCTGGGGCAGATTATGTCATTAGAAAATAGAAGTGCCCTTAATCAACATGTTTAAGAGTCTTCCTTTTATTCCACTTAAGCTCCACCTAGTGGTGGTACAGGAAAACAAAAAGTTACAGAAACCCATGAGTAGAACCTTACTCTTATTTCAGGATATTGCTACATACATCCCTATAATTCAGATCATTACTCTTACAACTACATCAAAGTGCAAAATATTTACTATTAAAAACCATAGGAATACTGTGGTGAGTAAAATTAATCTTGAATCTTGCAAGATTGGGCTCTGTTTGTACATTAAAGAAGTTAAATACTGAATTAGTAAGTTTAGTTGCTCACTCTTTTAGCTTGTTCAAAGTCTTGTAATAGTGAGACATCAGGGTGATAGGGCTAAACTAGGGTGGCCATCACAGGATAGAGGACAACCAGAGTGTCCTCTAATCAATACAAAACACCACACCTTTATGTCCTACTTTTCTCTTGAAGAGAAAAAATAGAGGTCATAAAAAGCATGGGGTTTCATATCAATAGAAGACAGAGGAGATTCAGGTTTTCTGCTCCTCTATGATGGCCACCCTAGGCTAAACATGTAAAACCTAGCGCTAAGATTTCATTATTACTAGTTTATAGAACGTAGTAAATATGCGAGTATATGGTAGCCCAGCTCTTCAGGATAGTACAACAGAGCTCAACCTCTTGGCATTGTGGGTATAGAGCGAGTCTCCATGTACCAGGATTGAGTGCTGGGGCCTTACGCTGCCCTCACCTGGTTCTGCATTAAGGGCTTGAGCTACAAAGGCCCTGCATCACCCCTGTGCACCAGGAGTAGACTCTAGGGGCCTTGCACTGCTGAGTGGGGATTGGGCCCCATGCACATGACCTAGCGCACCACTGTCCATGGGGCCACAGTCCACTCCCCACGGATCCACAGGGAGTTCTGTGGGTCAGATGATCAATGTTCTAGCAAGGCCTATACCACATCAATATATGCTGCTCACACAAAGGCTTTACTAAAGCATTGGCCAGAGTACACCTCATTAGCCAGCCTGACGAATGCATGGACTCCTCACAAATATAACTTGGCATGTGGATCACACATGAATTCCTACCAAGATGGTGTAAGGTAGGATAAGGCTGGAACAGGAACACCAGGACAGCACATGAAACAAGCCCAGGTACAGGATGGTTTGAGATATTCAAGATACAGAGAAAATGTAATACATAATTTGCTTTGAGCATTATAAGACGGAGAATTGGCAAACGGGAATTTTGTAGCAGCTAGGGGAATCTACGTCGAGCTGATTACTTTGTCAGAGGTACAAATGCCTTAACTTCTGGTCCAATGTACTTGTTAGACTAAAACATGTTAGGACTCTGCTTACAGATAACAAACCTGGTCCAATCTTTGCCACTGAAAAAAACACTCCAAAAAACCAAGCCTGCGGTCATTCTTTAAGTCATGATTGGTGTTCGGATCCCCTGGCTGTGACTATTGCTGTCATCGCAGTTCCTGAGACTTCAACACTAACAACAACACATCACTAATGCCTGAAAAGAACAGCAACAATGACACTGATAATCCCTGGCATAGCGGATACAAAAATCAGCAGGTTAAGATCGTTCCCCATCTTTTCCCCTTTGGTATAGCAGGCACTCTTGCTCAGTCTTGTAATATTTATGCTTGGAGTGTTGGCCATTTTACCGTTAGGGAATCTTGCTTTGACAGACTGCTTGGAAGTGGCAGTAATTTATGACTATAAAAAACAAACAAAAAAATATTTCCAATTCATTGCTTTTAGAAATTTACTGAAACCGATGCAAATCAGAGTGCAGTAGTTAGTACCGATACAGAAATCATATCCTCATGTTATGAAGTGCTGCCGATACACACAGTATCATGGGCACTTTTGGATAAACTACTGTCTTGATGGTAGGTACTTAAGTGATGATGACAGATTATGACAGTTAGCGTATCATCCTATACCATTACTAAGATTGCCAGAATTTTCTAAGGCCATCAAGTCACTCTTAACTAAAAGCTGCAATTCTATCCTTACATTTGAGATTCATATTATATATATATTTTTTTTTAACAAAAAAAAAAAAAAAAAAAAAAAACTGACTGAGCTGCATTACAAAATGTTTATATTGTGCTTAAATTTAAATTGATAACACCTGTATTGATAAAAGAGGCTAATGATTAAAGGGTGCCTTTTAAATGAGGCCCTTGGAATGGGCTATGAACCTCTGCCTGTGTCAGCAATCACAAGTCTTTTGCTTGCTCAAAAAACCCAGTAAGATGTTCATATTTGCATGTGGTAGTGCTGTCTTCATGCATACACGGGAAAAAAAAATTAAACATGGTACCTCCTGTACAAGGACTCAAACACAAGGGAAGGATGAGGAAGAACAAAGGGGAAAGAAAAAAAAAAAGAAGTTTGTGCCATTGCCAATCCTTAATCACTGTCTGTGGCTAAACTAAACAAAGGACTACAAAACAAATAGTTGTATGGCCAAACTGCTGGGTTACAACTTTATTGTGTCAGACATCAACTACACAAGCATAGCATTTTTTAGATAAGAGAAAACAAAAACTTTGGTTTGATACGACCTATACCAGAACTGGTCACTAACTTTGTTTAAAAAAAGGAAAAAAATCTTACTGCTTCTATACTAAAGGTTTTCCAACAACACCTGGCACATAGTAATTTCAGAATATTTTCTGTTAACCCAATCTTGTAGTTTTTTGATTTATGAAGTGTGATACTAGATAAAGACAAATGCATCCTTGCCAAAGTTCACAATGAATCTTAGCAGGGGCGTTCTTTGAGATCCCAAACTGCTACTAAAGTGGTAGTTTCTTTGGCAAGTCAGTATGATCCAAAACAGAATGAACTTTAAATGTCACCTGTATGGCATGTGTTTGGGGAAGGGAAAACTCAGGGATTTAAAGAAACTGAATGCAGGTCTCAAGCCTTTTGTTTCAGCAGCACTCAAACTTGCTAAACATTTGTCTGACCAGCTAATGATCATTCTAGATACAGACCTTGGGAGTTCACCACTGCAAGTGAGAGTTTTAACTGTAGTATTTGCAGGGGGAATAATGAACAAAAAACACCTACTAACTCAAATTGTGGATTCTGGGACTAATACTTCTATGGGTTGAAATTTTGGAAGTTAAACTGCTCAGTGCAAAAATCAAGTTACTGGGCATCCTCATCTTTCAAGGCTGCTCCAGAAAGGGGCTGAAGTTCTATTTATCCGTAGGACAGACATTCTACTTAGTGCAAGCACAAGCGTCTTCATGCTGCCTACCTCAATTCAGGTAGGTTCACAATACTCCATCCAGTCCTTGAAGCCAGCATAGAGAAACACAAAGTTTTCTGCTAAGATGTTATAAAGGTCCACCTATGATTGAGGAATTAAAAACTAGTTCGCTGATATACAAATCACCCAACTGTTACCAGACAGTACTAGCTTTCAAACACCATCCAGTTGTTTTTTTGTTACAAGATTCCTTATTCCAGTACCATCTCCTGGGCCAGCTTCCTGCATGCTTTATTCCTCTTTTTTTTTTTTTTTTTTTTTTTTGAGAGCTTGCTCTTTTTGTACAGCGAGTTACTGAACTAAACGCTTGAAAAAAATATTTCAGATGAACAGGCTTCATATTGGTTGCATATATTTAGAACATAATTTTGAGAATATGTACATATTTGAAAGTACTAGTTCAAATTCTTTTTTTTTAAAGCCACAAGTTAACTAAGAAATGTGTTCTTGAGGGGAAGAAAAATACTATTAATTCTGAATCTCACTGTACTGTAACACAAGAATGATGCTGAAATACTTCAAGCTGATTTGTATGAGCTTACTATGCAATATCACATTTTATTGGATAGAAGACTTAAGAAGTGTTTGGTGAGTGATCAGATAGCTGCAAAGAAAAAAGTCACTTTCTCTTTGCATTCCCACCAGTAGCAAGCATAGCGACCACCCGGATAAAGATGTTCAGTGTTTCCATGTAGATGCCCAGACACCTAAGGAACAGAAAACCAGTCAGTTAAGTGACACCAATATAAAAGGGCAACAATAAGTGACAAACAAGTTTAAAAAGATCAAACTGATAAAGGCTCACAAAAGATCTAAAATTATGTAAAAGGGGAAAAAAAAAATCAGCTGTTTTAAAGTGACACTGCTACATGTGAATTCCAAACACTAGAACTAGTGCAAGTGTTACTAACAGAAACTAGAGTTTGCGAGAGACTTTGGAGTTTTACTTCTAATAGCACAATTTCTCTCAGGCTACATTCTGAGTGGAGGTCAATATTAATTACCCCCACATGACAGATGTGCATTGGGGAGGGAGGTACCAGGCATGTCTACAGGTGCATTAATACTCTTTAGTTAATGACATTAAATCTAGTGCCTCCAGGCATTTTTTACATGTGCTCAAGGAGTGGAGGTGGGAAGGGATGGCAGCACTTTAATCAGAATGGCTCTGAGAGCTGCTCTAATTAAAAGTGCCCAGAGCATCTCACATATCAGTATTCCCACACTTCAAAATGGTGGGAGGGCGCTTTAACTAAAGCTCGAACAAGCTTTAAAGTCCCCCACAAACCATTTTGAAGCGTGGTGATGCTGGTACACGTGATGTGGAGGCTGGTTGGAGCATGGCAATTACCATACTCCGACACACTGCAATTATAGCACATCGGAGCAGGCTCCTGGCTTGTTTATAGGCACCCTTCACTGTGAGATACTAGGAAAATGCACATTAGCCCATCTTAATGCACATTAAAGTGCATGTGTAGACATCACTTGAAAACCACTCTCTTTAGTTAAAGTGCGTGTGTAGACACCCACTGTGAGGTTAACTGACTTACAAGATCCCTTTGCATGCCAGTGGCAGAATCAGAAACAGAACCTGTGCCTCCCTGAACCTTTGCCATTTGACCAGGCAGCCATCTTACAATTAGTTTATATCTAAAAAGATGTGAATCACCGAGATTCTGCATGATGAACAGCAGCCAAGTTATTTGTTAACAAGCAGCTAATGGTTGAGGAAAATGCAGTTTGTCACAGGATTCTGCAGTAATAGTTTGTTTGGGGCAAGTTCTATTTTCACTGAGCTTCTCTTTAGGTTACTGGGACCAAGATTTATAGGTCAACATTCTACATTCTTCTGGGCAGGTCCCCATGTCCTCCTTCCAGTTACCTCCATGCCTTTTCTTGTTAAAGCTAACAAGAGGAAGCTCTTTTTCATGCAATGTGTCATTGAAGTGTGGAACTCCTTGCCACTAGATGTTGTGAAAGATGACAGTTTAGCGAGATTCAAAAAAGGACTGGACAAATTCCTGATGGAAGAGGGCACCAATAGCTATTGGGAATAGGAGTTAAGGATACAGCCTCTGAATCAGAACTTCCCAGATGTTAAATGATGGAGGATGCAACTGAGAGAACAGTAGAAAATAACCTTAGGTCATACTCAGATCATTCTCCCTTTCAGCATCCACTCTACTACTGTTACACAGGATACGGGGCAAAACAGACCTATGGTCTGACCCAGTCAGTGGCAATTATGTTCTTTTAGGATCAAACTTATTTGATCCTAAAATAACATAAAATCCTAAAAGATAGCCTACCACTATTCTCCCCCAGGACTATACTTTTGTACTACTTAGAAATGTATGCTTCATCCTCCAAAACAAAGTAGAGTAAAAACATACTTCTAAATACAGTTCAATTGGTATCAGAGACCTAGCTCTGAGTGAAGACAGAAGTAATCCTTACTATTTGTAGCTAGTGTTCCTGGTTTTAGTGTATTATAGTGACAGAGGCTAGAAATGCTAAAAATAATTTGTGTTGCAATGTAATTGATTTAACTTGTTCAGGTAACAAAATTTACACAGCTCAAAGTCTTCTGGAGAAGAAACACAGTGGGGAAAAAAAATACTTACGCATTGATGGGGTCATATTTTACTACTCCGTAAAATGGATGAGTTTCTGCATGTTTAATAATGTGTTGTGTATCATACAGCAGGAACAGGCTAAAGAGTATCAATCCACCATAAACTGCTACAGAATATAGGCCAGCACCAAGTGCTGAAGTAGGAGGCAAAAACATAGATCCTAAAATAAAGTTTACAAAAATGATGTTAAAAAGATGCCCCTGGCTCCTTCTACTTATTAGTTATGCAATCATCTTTGTTACATGATTAGAGTATTGCTCAAATATTATCTGCAATAAAGTTACACAGAAAGGATCTTGGAAGAAATTCCATGAGAGGTAAGGTTTTTTTAGGGAGATACCTTTAAAATGGACCTGAGCTGGCTTCCTGTGAGCAGGGACCTGATAAAGAATGTCTTGCAGTGCAAAGCTTGTCTAACTTGATCCCAGCTACAAAGTTGGCCCAGTAAATGATATCACCCTAAGAAATCCTTTCCTCTCGCATAACTTCTGGACTATCACAGCTACAATACCACTCATACCACTACTAAGAAATTTCATCCCATTTATGAAGCATCTTGTATGCCTGTTATTTTCATGGATTTGGTCATATAAAACACAGTAGGGAGTGACATTAAAATTTACAATACATTAATCAGATTATTACACTTGAAAGTCATGAAATTCTAGAGTGACTAGCTGTATCTTAATATGAAGGGGTAATGCAGCACACATGCAACCTTGACTTAAGCATGAAAGTCCCAAAATGAAGAGGGTCCAGACTTAAATTTAACGTTCAGACTGCTCAAAGTGTAGCGCTGCCCGCCCCCAAGTTAATAAAAAACAAACAATCAACAACTCCTCAGGGAATTAAAAACAAGTTTTTTTTAAAAAAATGTTGCTTAAGTAAAATAAGAAAAGCCTGCTATGTTTTTTGACTGAGGTAAAGCTTACTTAAAAAGTTAAGCAGGCTGATTCCACCTCCCCCCCCCCCCCCCCCCGCGAACCCCCCCCCCCCCCCCCCCCCCCCCCCCGAGTTCCATAACAAGCCTATTTTTCAAGCTTCTCTATAGAGTTCTTTTAACAGTACAGAAATGTTTGTGGACAGAAACATGATGACACTTTGCAGACTGGAAAAACCTACGGGAGCAAGAGAAATTCTCACTAGCTAACGTTGCTTGTACCTTTCTCCACTTAGCCTTCATGATTAACTGAACTCAGCTTTAGACACTTATCAGAAATTTAGATTTTTTATTTACCAATTGAAGATGCAACAATGAAGCCTGCACCCACTCCTAGTGGTCCTCCTATGTTCAGAAACTTCTCACTTGGTGCACACATGGCCACCATTGAGAGACCTCCAACAATCCCTGCTGTGTACCAGGCAGCTCTGATCAGTAGAGGGCCACCCAAGAAGGCCAAAGGAGCCACCACTGCACCCATGACACCTAGAAAAGACAAGCAAGAAAAGTTGATGTACAATCATGTTTAGTATTGAACAGCTGAAGACAAAGACCCATGGATAATGTCTCAGTCAAATGTCAATGGCACAAATTCAGAGACTGAACTTGATGACCTATGAGTATTCTGTACTCGTTTACATTCTGTTCAATCTTACTGGGTTCAGAAGGCTTACAAGAGGGAAGAGCTAGTATGTAATTTACTGGGGGGGGGGGGGAACGAGTAATTCACCATGAAGTATGGTATTTAGAGGAACTGAGCTACATTAATTTACTTGAAGAAAAACTTCAGAAAAAGAATCTGCCTTTTTATGCTGGCTGGTGACAATAACAAGGACTTATTCAAAACTTAACCACTGCTAAGGGTTGAACAGGCAAAAGAAATGCTTTGTGCTGTATAGGATACTTAGCCTATCCCATAGGTACTTGATACTGTGGTTGTAGTATGGAGAGGGAAGGATAGACTGCATAGCTATGCCAATATTAGAAAAACAGTCACATGCTTCAGGGTGCAAGCACTGTAACAAGCGCAGGAATGAATTCCTCTCCCAAACAGAATGATGTTCAATATAGAATTAAAGTAAAGTAAATATGGTATTTAAAGACAAGGTTCCCTCCCACCACATGTCCCCAGGAAGTGGGGGGGGAAGGGGAGCCAGCACAAGCAGGGGCAATATTACATGCCTCCCAATTGCCTGTCCCTCTGAGGGATGAATTAAGACATCTGTCCAATTAGATTCTATATGTGGAAAAGAGTAACAACAAATTTATGAAGTTTTCCATACATACAAGCTAATTATTGGAGGGTCATCTTAAAATCTGAATAAGCAAGTATGGTATTAAGTTTGTAGAGAAGCCAAATATTAGCCTCCTTACATTTGTCAAACCTTAAGATCTCAATACATTTTAGGATAGATGCCATCCAAGCCAGGAAACCCCCCCCCCAATCAAAATCACATTTATGTATGTATTTATAGTACAGGTTAAGTGGCATATATGGAAACCGTAACACTGCAAAGCTGCTGTTGACTTTGTAAATAAGAGGCAGTACCTAATATATTTTTAGTGTATTGCAAATATAATACTGGTCTCAAATCTCAGCTTGACTCCTATAAAGCAGCTGCCTATCAACCACCCCTTATTTGAAACCCATTGTTTTAGGTATAGTTTTTGGCTCCTCTCTCCTTACAGTGAAGGGAATATGGGGATATTTAATTTGTGAGTGAATTCTGACAAAAAAGCCACAATACACACAAGAAAGAGAGGTACATAGGATGTTCGTTCAGATACAGAGAGGAATTAAAATTCTTTTACTGAGAAGCTTATTTCCCCAAGAGCAATTTCAGATTGTCAGATCATAACTCACTTAAGGGAATATTGCAGAAATAAGATTCACTTACTGTACAATATTTATTCAACTTCTAAGAGTGTAAGTGTACAGCAGCTAACTAGCAGCTCCTATCAAGACGAGAGTCATGGTGTTGTTCTAACACCTTCTCACTTATCTATAAAGTTGATGGCTCACTAGAAATATGGTGACAACAGGGAGCAGACTGAAAGCGACTGGCTTACATCCAAGTAATCTGAATGACACTAAAGTATTGTCACAGATCAAAACTGCATACATTTACAGAAATAAAACCAATCCAAGTAACACCCGACTCACCCATTTTAGAACTCTAGAGGTAGTCTTTTGCATAGGCACTCGTACAACCTGATTATACAAAACTTTTGATGAGGCAATTACTACTAGAACAGTACTTATAATGCCATGTTACCATAAGGCAATCATTCAGCTAGTAAATTGAAAAAGACAGCAAGAGGCAAGTAGTTCCATGTATTATTATAGGTTTAATGTCAATATATCTTCATATAACAATAGAAAAGTTACAGTTCTTTAGAAGGTTATACTTGACAAACATTTCTACTTACAAATTCATTTTATGTAACCAAGATTAGATTAAAAATTTTAGTTAAATTCCTACATTTGATGGTACATTTTTCTACTGTCAATTTCAGTTGTGTAGAAAGGGAGCAGCCTCTCAGGCTCTTCAGAGCACAGTAAATCCAACAAAGAGGGACAGGTGGAAACTCACCTGCTATTTACCAAGACATTTTGAACTGACCCAAAGAAAAAGTGACAAGGGAACAGAACACTCCAAAGTCATTTATTTTCAGTAATGTGGACAGATGCCCCCCTTCACAGCACTACACTTGTGCAATCTAATCAGACAAGCACCTCAGCTAACTCACTGGAATTGTTTCACCTGCCTACTCCTATTCTGCAGGAAGTGAGGCAAATTTATTTGCTACTGAGTGAACAAGTGGTAAGTTATTGCCATTTAGTTTCATTTACCACAGGGTGGAGCAGACAGTTGAATCTGTCAGAGGAAAAATTTTTGCCTTACTGCAATAAGCATGCTCCCTTTCAAATCAGTTTAACTGATTTGTCCGTCTATACCTTCAGCTTTGGACTAAGATTTTAAAGGGCAGTTTCCAATAAATTTTCAAGAAGTGTTTGAAAGCTAGTTATAACTAATTATGAAAACATTCAATATGCTACTTGTTTATCACTAACTTCCATGTTCTGAGTTAGACAATTGAAGAGATTCATTGAGAGTTGATGAGATTCATTGGTCACACATAGGACAAGCCACCCCAACTAGGACTTTATACTTCTTCCAGCACTCAGTCTGGATTAGTTTTCAACTGCTCAAGTATCCTTCTGAATCTCCCCAGGAAGGTTAATCTGTTCTTTTATTCTGGGCTGTCAACATCTCACCTAATACAAACTCTTAGCTGTACCTAACCTACTAGCTCAGAGGACATGTTATAGAACATATAAAAAGGGGGGAAAAAAAAAAAAAAAAAAAAAAAAAAGAAAAAACTCACTACATTTGGAAAGCTTTTAGATTGAAAGAAAGGCCTTGGATACTCTGTGGCTGACTAGTGAATGAAAGGTTACGACTCACTCTCTTTAAGACTTTACAAACATTTTCCCCCTGTCATCTACTCTATTTAGAAACTGTTGGTAGGAAAAAGAATTCCAGGAGGCCCTCCACAGAGGTGGACCTGCTATTGGTCTGTTTTTATTTAAACATAGCAGATCGTTGAATACTAGACAATGTATTTGATACACTAGCCAAAAGGCACCTTTAGAACTAAGCCATAAAACAGTAAGGATATTTTGACACAGTATTCTTTAAACATCCACACAGAAATTACTTCAGAAAAGAAGGATTAGAAGTTCAATTCCCTCCCAAAAACTACTTAATTCATTATTATTCTGAAAGGCAGTCTGATTTCACTAAGAACACCCCACCCCACTTACTTACAACCCACATGCTTACTTTATTTAAAGCATTTGATGTTCAGTTGTTTTGATATTCATACTGAAAGATAAGACCACATACCTGAATGCAACATCCAGGCCAGGTGTTTGGCACCAGGACTACTGTCATAGGGTATTGACCGAACCAGCACTCCAGCACCAATCATAGCAGCAAATGTTGCACCTATTGCCTGTAACAAAGCAGTACAAGCTAGAAAATTCAAACATTATTCCTTTCAACTTCCCTCTAGAACTCGATGGCTTGACTTATTAGCATACAAACACATAGCCCAAAACTGTGCAATTCTTTCAAGGAGCCTATAGAAGGCTGCATAGTTGTATAAAGCCACAATTGGAGAATTTAGAGAAAGTCTGCATTATTGGCTCATATGCAGTAGCATACTAAATTGGTGTGGTATGTCTATGACAGTGGTTCTCAGCCTTTTTTGTACTAGGACCCATTTGTAA
The DNA here is from genome assembly GCF_000455745.1 of Alligator sinensis. Taxonomy (NCBI): domain Eukaryota; kingdom Metazoa; phylum Chordata; order Crocodylia; family Alligatoridae; genus Alligator; species Alligator sinensis. The sequence goes on along the minus strand of NW_005842383.1, from coordinate 39,895 downwards.
ATACCAGTGGCCAGTCCCGACCTAGTGTCTCTCATCCCAAGGCCTGAGCCCCAGTGTGTGGGGACCCCCAAGCAGCCCCCTGCAGACTGGGCATCCGATAGCCTGTAAGAGAAAAGCCACAGTTTCCCCATGATTTTCTCGTTTAAAAGGAGAATCCATTTTTAAAGTTTGTTGATCCATTCTTAAAGCTTGTTCGTGACCTTTTCACATATTCTTGTGACCCACTTTTGGGTCATGACCCACAGGTTGAGAAACACTGGTCTATGACACCTTATAAACTAGTCAAAACAGCCAGTTTCAATGATGTCCCTTTCTACTTGGAAACTTGGTAAGTCTGGTCAATTCGGAAGTTATGCTGGTCAATTTCAGCCTCGATATTTAGTGATGGATAGCAGCAACTCCAGCTCGAATTATGTCAGTTCCTTGTGTCCAAACTTCTTGGGCTACCTTGGGAGTTGTAGAGGCAGTCTTGTACAGTGAGCCACTTTCAGCTCTGGACTCCTCAGCAGCTTGCTAGGCAGGTTACAGGGAAGTTAGTAGGAAAACTGGACAGGTCTCCTGAAGGCAGGGTTTCAATGTTTGGTTTTGTTGTTGTTGTTTTTTAAACAAAGTTTCTCTCTCAACAAGTATTTAAAAATTAGAATTTCTAGCCAGCTCCAGGTCTTCAGTTAAACTGACATGAAAAGCAGTGACTGGTCATTTTGTAATTCACCAAACTTAGGGTGCTTCTGAATAGGGAGCTCCTGCTCTGTTACACTGGGGCAGAGGGTGGAGTGAGCCTTCACTAATGAACATAAAAGTTTGTAGTCGCTAATTATTTAAAGACCCCATACTGCTAGTACCAGCTGTCAGAACCAGGGCAGCTTTTAGCTCACTGAATACATCTCATATGAGAATGTACTATTCTCAATATTGAAAGTTCTGTTGAAGAGTCCAAATCAGCTTACCAGCCAAGATCGCTTTGTCATGAGCCTCATGAGTGCAGGAGATCTGCTGACTGCTACAGCAGATACTGCTGTCAAGCCAATGCTTCCTGCAAAGTACATGTAGGTAGAGTGGATTCTGTCTTTCACATACTGAGGCCAAATACTTAAAAGAGAGAAGAAGATGTGATGAATAGTTATCTTACTATCTGTTCATATAGCTCTTGCTATTCATTCTTCATTTTAGTACCACTGAGTTGTTGCAACTATTCAGAACATGTAACAGTGACTCTCAACCAGAGACCTGGGGCATTGAGACCCTTAAGTGTGCCACAAGGAGGGAGAAAATAAGCCAGGCTTGGGTTCTTCATGCCTGGCCACTGCCCCCCACACCCCTCCCTGGCTGGGCCCCTCTGCAAGAAGGCAAGCACTATAATTAATGAAGTTAGTTTTTGAAGTGGGGTGCTGTTTAATTCACAGAAGTTATGGAGGTGTGCCTCAAGTCTAAAAAGGCTGTTAGAACAGTGGTTCTCAGAGTGGCATGCACCATTCAGTTTAGACTTCTGCTGTAAGTTATACTAGGCTTTGAATGTGTTAGCTTCCCTTCCACCAAGTTGCTTGCAAAGAATTGTATCAGTTAAGTTTAGGACAACGTTCTATTACAAACAGAAAAACCAAAAACCCAACGTTTTTCAAGTCCTCTTTCCAGAGCATAAGCTGCCTTTGAAGTATATTCACACAGTCACTACTTTAAGTTTAAACACAGTATAAAAAAGGAAGTATTTGTAGAATGTGCACCAGCCATAACCCACTTAGTGAGAAGATGAAAAGTCACCAAGGTATCTCTCAAAATACCTTAGACCCTCTGTACTGCTGTTCCTAAATACAGTTAAGGAAGGATCATACTACAAACAGAGCATTTCTTCCTTGACAGCTGAGGTGTGCTGTATGCTTCCTGCCATTTTACTTTTTGACAAAAGGTTCTCTTTCTGGCTGATGAAACAAGCAGTTCAGAGAAGTACAAACTAGTCCCCAGCGTGTTAACACAGATGATGATCAATGGCAATATTTACACAACAGAAGACTAAAATGAGATGCTACTTTCTATATTCTTCTGTTTTTAGTCAGAGTTCCAATATTGGGTAGAATTCTTAATTTTAAAGTGCACATTTAAGTTTAATTAGACTTGATTTTAATGCAGGTAGGCTTTTTCATTGAACAGTTTGCTACACATCCACTGTGGATGTGGAACAGAATTTATTATGCCAAGGGCAGATACTTCTTGTAAGTAATAAGTGTTCACAGGAGACAGATAGGCAGGCAATAGTTATGACCCTGCTCACAATGTTCTAATTTTCTTACAGCTCCAGGTGAGTTTCAGGCAGTTTTTGTTCAATAAGCAAGTGTCTCAGAGGAATGTCAAGTAATGTAATCTCAACTACTGCTTTCACAGAGAGGATGTCAGACCCTCTCCCCCTCCTGTATTTTTCACTCTTGACATTCTCCAGGCAAGTCTATAGATGCACATCCTATGAGAGTGGGAGCCAAGCAAGCTACATTTACAGGATTTACAAGCTTAGGAATGAGGTTGTCATCATTTATAGTAGTTAGCCAAACTGCTTTAAAGCTCAAGTTTAACATTTGTTTATACACAAAAATGAAAACAAGAAGCTTGCTGCCAAGTCAACAGGGATTTGTTTTTTAAAAAACATTCTGTTTAAAGGGAGAGATGTCTGCTGGAGAGTATTGGCTAAGGGAAGTCATGCAAGTCAATGAGGTGTTGCATCTTACATAACCTATATTGAAACCATAATAAGTTTGTACTTTACTTACAGGGCTTTTTCAAGAGCTCCAATCTCATTTGACATCCCCAATCCATAATAACAGAGAGCTCCAAGGCCAACAGCTGCCCCTCCAGCGACAACCCATCTTCCCATCTGAGTCACTATACAACAGAAGAAAAATATTGATATTTCTATAAATGTCATTTCCTAGAATGAGTAAACAGAAGTACTTTTCCAAGTGTCAGTTTAATTATGCCTGTTCATATCTGATCCTGGGAAGATAACCGTATGCCCTAAGAAACGGAAGCTTTTACACTAACAATTTTAAGTTACTAGGAATCTCCTAAACATTTCTTCAGTTCCCCAAAACCAAGGTAAAACAAGAACAGAGACTCATTGTCATGAAATCTCCTTGGACAGCTACCCAACAGAACAGCTGGCCAACTACCTATATAGATTAACATTTATTTTTTAAATTTTAAGTATACTGATCCTCAACACAAAAGGAGCCATTTAACTATATATAGTTGGTGAAATATAGAATAAAAAATGTGACTTTTTTCATCAGACCAAGGCCACCCGATTAGTTAGCAATATACATCATTTCATCATGGGTGGATTAGAATCAGATGAGGTTTAACAGGGAGAAGTGCATGGTGCTTCATCTGAGTAGGAAGAACCCTCACCATATTCATATTTAGCTTGGTGAATAGAACTACATAGAAAAGAATCAGGTCCTCTAGGTCTCCTGCCCTCATTCATTCCCCCTGTGATGCTGTCCTTTAAAACAAGAGCTTTTATCAATAAGATTGCTCAGAGTAAGTGACACTACTTTTAAACTGCTAATAACCATTAGAAATAGCTCTCTGTGATAAAGGATTCCCAGTTGTCAATTTTTTTTTTAAATGCAAGAGACTCCAGTTTTCAAAGTGTATATAATATCAAGAATGTATTTTCAGTTTCAAGTGTTTCATTAAATGTGCTACTCATCAGCAACTCCCCTCCAGCCCATCGTCCATCTGTAAGAAAAATAATCGATATTTAGTGAAGGAGAGCACTGGACCCAATATTCAGTAGCAGAAGTCAGGCTGTGTTCTTATTAATCCTTCTGGTCAAGGGAAAGGGCCTGGGCAGAAGCAGGTGCATCCTGCAGATCAACACCTGGCTGTGCAGGTGGTCTCGCCAGCAGGGATTTGGCTTCTTTGAGCATGGGATGTTGTTCCA
>NW_005842383.1:16445-35954 GCF_000455745.1 Alligator sinensis | reverse complement strand
AAGAGCGTCTTTGCAGACAGGCTCACTGACCTAGGGAGCATGGCTTTAAGCTAGGTATGCCAAGGGATGGAGACCAAAGCCCTGCGGTTAAGAGGGGGAAGCGGAAAACCTGGAAGAAAAGCAAGCAAGAGGGGGCAACAGGAGAGGCGCTCTCATACTTCCTGAAATAATCAGGGCAATCAGCAAGTTGCCTCAGGTGCCTGTACATGAATGCACAGAGCCCGGGAAACAAGCAGGAAGAATTGGAAGTCCTTGCACAGTCATAGCACTATGACATGATTGGAGACTTGGTGGGATAGCTCATATGACTGGATCATTGTCATGGATGGGTACAAACTGTTCAGGAAGGACAGGCAGGGGAGAAGGAGGTAGGAGAACCACGATTGCTCAGAGCTCCAGTATGAAACTGGAGATAGGCCTGTGGAAAGTCTCTGGGTAAGGGTTAGAGGGAAGAACAACAAGGGTGATGTCAGACCAGGAGGATGCGGTAGATGAAGCTTTTTTCAAACAGCTAGTGGAAGTTTCCCTGATCACAGGCTCTGCTTCTCATAGGGGACTTCAAATCACTCTGACATCTGCTGGGAGGACAATATACAAGTGTGCAGGCAATCCAGGATGTTTCTGGAGAATATTGGGGACAACTTCCTGGTGCAAGTGCTAGAGTGGCCAACTAGAGGTCCGGCTCTTCTTGACCTGCTGCTCACAAACAGGGAAGAATTGGAGGGGAATGTAGTAGTGGCAACTTAGGCAGCAGCAACCATGAGATGACCAAGTTCAGGATCCTGAGGAAAGGAAGGATACAGAGCAGCAGAGTAAGGACTCTGGACTTCAGATGAGCAGACTTCAACTCACTCTGGGAACTCAAGGGCAGGATCCCCTGGGAAGCCAGTCTGAGGGGGAGGGGAGAACAGGAGAGCTGGCTGTACTTTAAAGAAGCCTTACCAAGTGTGCAGAAACAAACCATCCCAATGTGCAGGAAGACTAGCAAATATGGCAGAAGACCAGTTTGGCTTAGCAGGGAACTCTTCAGTAAACTAAAAATCACAAAAAGGCAGCTTATAAGAAGTGGAAACTTAAAGAAATAACTAGGAAAGAATATAAGAGCACTGCTCAGGCATGCAGGGATGAAGTTAGAAAGGCCAAAGTGCAATTGGAGTTGCAGCTAGCAAGGGACATGAAGGGTAAAGAAGAGTTTCTAAAAGTAAGTCGTTAGCAAGAAAAAAAAAATCAGAGAAAGTGCAAGTCCCTTACTGAATGGGGGAGGCAACCTTGTGACAGAGGATGCAAAGGAGGGTGAAGTGTTCATTGCCTTTTTTGCCTGTCTGCATAGGCAAGGGCAGCTCCCAGACTACTGCAATGGACAGCACGGTTTGGAGGAGGTGTGCAGCCCTCAGTTGTGAAAGAACAGGTTAAGGACTACTTGGAAAAAGTTAGATGTGTACAAGTCCTTGGAGTCAGATGGGATGCACCTGAGGGTGCTGAGGGAGTTGGCTGATGTGAATGCAGAGCCAGTGCCCATCACCTCTGAAAACTCACGGTGATCAGGAGAGGTCTTGGATGATTGGAAGAGGGCAAACAGTGCCCATATTTAAGAAAAAGGAGGATCCAGAGAAATACAGACCAGTCAGCCTCACCTCAGTCCCTGGAAGTCATGGAGCAGATCCTAAAGGAATACATTTGTAAGCACTTGGAGGAGAAAAGGGTGATTAGGAAAAGTCAGCACAGATTCACCAAGGGCAAGTCATGTCTGACCAACCTGACTTCCTTCTATGAGGAGGTGACTGGCTCTGTGGATACAGGGAGACTAGTGGATGTGGTGTACCTTAAATTTTAGCAAGGCTTTTGATACAGGTCTCCCACAACATTCTTGCAGGGAAGCTAAGGAAGTATGGGCTAGATGAATGGACCGTATGGTGGATAGAAAACTGGCTGGAGCATCGGGCTAACAGAGTAGTAATCAATGGCTCAATGTCTAGTTGGCAGCCAGTATCAAGTGGAGTGCCCCAGGGGTTGGTCCTGGGGTTGGTTCTGTTCAATGTCTTCATCAATAACCTGGTAGATGGCAGAGTGCACCCTCAGCAAATTTGCTAAATGACACCAAGATGGGGGCAGTAGTAAATATGCTGGAGAGCAGGGCTAGGATTTAGAGCAACCTAGACAAATTGGAGGATTGGGCCAAAAGGAATCTCATGAGGTTTAACAAGGACAAGCATAAAGTCCGGAACTTAGGATGGAACAATCCTATGCACCAGTACATGCTAGGTGCTGACTGGCTAGGCAGCAGCTCTGTAGAAGACGACCTGGGGCATACGGTGGACAATAAGCTAAATATGTGCCAGCAGTGTGCCTTGTTGCAAAGGCTAACGGCATACTGGGCTGCATTGGTTGGTGTGTTGCCAGCAGGTCAAGGGAAGAGATTATTCCTCTCTATTCAGCACTGGTGAGGCCACATCTGGGGTAGTGTGTTCAATTTTGGGCTTCCCACTACAAATGGACATGGACAAATTGGAAAGAGTCCAGCATGGGTGACAGAAATGGTCAGGGGGGTTGCAAGACATGGTCAGGGGGGCTGCAAGACATGACTTCTGAGGAAAGACTGGGGGAACTGGGCTTATTTGGTCTAGAGAAGAAGGGACTTAATAGCAGTCTTCAACTACCTGAAGGAGGGTTGGAAAGAGGATGGAGCTAAGATATTCTCAGTGATGGCAGATGACAGAACAAGGAGCAACGGTCTCAAGTTGCAGCAAGGGAAGTTTGGGTTAGATATTAGGAAAAAAACTTCTCTCACTAGGAATGTAGTAAAACACTGGAACAGGTTATCCAGCAAGGTTATGGAAGCTCCATCCTTGGGGTTTTAAAAAACAAACCTCAATTAGACAAAGCTTTGGCTGGGATGATCTAGTTGGGGCTGGTCCTGTTTTGAGCAAGAGGTTGGACTAGATGACCTCCTGAGGTTCCCTTCAAACCCTAACTTTCTATGATTCTGTAAGTCACTGCATTTGGCCAGCTTCATTCAGAATCTAGCAGGCTCTTCGATCACCAAGTGATACACTCATTTTTAGCACCTGCCTTGCACAAAGCTATCCACGCCAAAACAAACATACATTTGTACAAGGTAAGATGGATACTTCTGCACCCACCTCCCACAGACTTGCAGCATTTCCATTTAAAAAGTTCCCTAGCCCTCTAGGCTCATTGTCAGAGTCAATTGTGATCACTAGCCAAAAGCTGATATTGCACTATAAACTGGAAGAAATTCCACTGTTTGTAACTGAGCTGCATTTGGCCCAGTTCTCTTTAATCATGAAAAAAAAAAAAAAAGTATTAAAAACCTCACAATTTAGAAGTGAGGCATTTCTTGAAGTTATGCAAGCTAGAAGAAAGCTAAATTGACTGGAGACCTGAATTCTATCACTGACTCACTCTAACATTAAACAAGTAACTTAACATATTTATTAATGACTTGGATGAGGGGGTAGAAAGCTCAATGATTAAGCTCATGGATAATGCCAAGCTGTGGGGACATGTAGGCACAGAGGATAGGGCAAAAATCCAGGTTGCCCTTGACAAACTGGTTTTATGGGCAGAATAGAATCAGATGAGGTTTAACAGGGAGAAGTGCACAGTTCTTCATCTGGGTAGGAAGAACCCTCACCATAACTACATGATGGTTTGGTGGTCCACTGGCTGGCACAGCATTTGAATGAGACCTGGGGGGTCACAATCAACTGGAAGATGAACATGAGCCAACAGTGTGATGAGGTTGCCAGGAGGGCAAATAGAACTCTGGCGTGCATCAGCCAATGTGTTGCCAATAGATCCAGGGAGGTTCTCTTCCCTCCCTATTTGATGTCAGTGAGGCCACAGCTGTAATACTGTGTACAGTTCTTTGGACTGCACTTCAAGAAGGATGTGGATAAGCTTGAGAGGGTACAAAGAAGGGCCACCCGTATGATTAAGGTCATGGATGACAGACCCTATGAGGAGAGACTCCAGGAACTGGGCCTGTTCAGCCCAAGGAAGAGAAGGCTGAGAGGTGACTTGATAGCCACCCACAAGTACAGCAGGAGTGGGCATCAAGCTCTAGGTAAACAACTCTTCAGGAAGGCACATCAAGGGAGGATGAGGACCAATGGGCATATGCTAATTGAGGGTAAATTCAGGCTGGGCATAAGAAAGAACTTTCTCTGCAAGGGTCACCAGAATCTGGAACACACTCCCAGCAGAGTCACTATCTTTTGATATGTTCGAGAGGAGGCTGGACAAGCACCTTGTTGAGCTCACTTGAGCCTAGTTACTTTCTACCCATGGCAGGGGACTGGATTTGATGAACTGGCAGGTCCCTTCTGGTCCTTCAATTCTAACTGCTTTATTTGAGATAAAGTATTTGTAAAAGAGGGGTCAAGGCTTCTCAGGGATGTTACAAAGCCACACAAAATACAAGTCTTACATATAACATATGCAAGAGCTCTCTTCCCCTCCCCCAACAGTAAAGACACATTTTTCAGAAACCATGGAAGATGATCTAATTTTTTCTAAGTTCAGGAGTTTGGATTAATACTTTAAGTTAAAAGATAACAGTTGTAAAAAGTGCACTAACAACAGAAGTTATTCCACGCCAATTGGAGCTTTCTGTGATATGAAATGCTGCAAGTGACCCATCCTTTTATTTATTTATTTTTAAAGTGATCTGTCCACACTACAGTCAGTCTAATTTTAAATTTTAGTTTTTTTTAAATCCAGGAAAACCAAAGTTAAAGTTAAAGAAGCTTTACATTTAATCTTCAAACTCTTTATTTGGATTTACCTTTAAAAGCAGTTTCCATTGACGGTTCGAAGGCTGCTTTTTTGATTTCTAGCCCACTTTTTCCAGGCCGTATACCGATTCTTGTTTTGGTGGCATATCCCTTTTATGTTTGGATAGAAAAAAAATTATTAAATTATGTGATCAAAGATTAGATTTATATATTAAAAGTCAGAAGCTACTAAAGAACAAAAAAAGGTAAAACAAGAACTTCCGGATTTCATTACCTCCGACTGTGACTGCTTTTCGCTTGGGCACCCCTAGTTTACGGAAGCTAAAAAGTTAGTTTACTAAGTACATTGGTTGCTAGTAGGAATTTGAGATGCACATTGAAAATCCACTCTGAACTCCTGGGCACTATTCTGGTATACAGGCACCCCTGCTTAACACAGTTTCACTATAGTACTCATGTAAAATACATATCTGGTTTCACTTAGCGCTCAGAGCATTTTGTTATAACACTCAGTGTGAGGCTGGGGAGGAGTGGCAGCAGAAAGTTCAGAGGTGAGTGACAGCCAGCAGGGGCCTAGGGTAGACTAGCAGGATTTGCTCCTGCATGTGGTGCTGGAGCCAGTGGGGAGAAGCAGCAGTGGTGAGAAAGCAGGGCTGGGGGGGGGGGCGGCGGCGGCATGACCGTGGAGCCTGGGTTGGTGCCCAGGGCCAGCAGGTCCCAGGGTGGGGTGGCAGGAGTCTGCGGCCAGTAGGCAGGTGGGGAGGAGTGGCGGCATGTACATTGCCACCCGCTCTAGGTCACGGTGGGGCCAAGCCTGTAGAGCCCCTGTCCCCAAACTGCAGGCTGTGTCTTGTCCTAGTCACACTCACCTGCAGGGCATGAAAACCGACCTGAGCTTGCAGCAATCTGGTGGCGGCAGATAGTTCCAGAGTCGGGTGCCCCCGCTGGGCAGAGCAGGGCAAGGGTACTGGTGGGCGGGTGACCCCACTACTTCCAACGTGCCAGCTGGAGCCCTGCTGTGTAGGGTCTGGGCCAGCAAATTGTGCAGAAACAAATATATTTATTTATATTAAATCCTTTAGGGAAATGGGTTTCACTTAACACCGTTTTGCTTAGCGCTGTTTTTCAAGAACCAATTAAGAGCACTAAGCAAGGGTTGCCTGTACCTGGACATCTTCGTAATGCAGGTTTGTCAACTGGGGGTACGTGTACCTCCGGGGGTACTTGGAAAAGGGGCTAGTGGGTATGTGTAGGTGGGTGCAGATGGGGGGGGGTGGAAACTCTTACGCAGCATCTGCCGCCACCATCCACCACCCTGTGCAAGCCCCTTCCTCGCTTTGCATTTGGCTACCGCCACCCTCCCACCCACCAGAAGTGTACCCAGAAGGGTACACTCCTTTAAAAGATTTTAAAAACCCCTGCTGTAATACATTCTTAAATATGCTACATCGCAGTTAAAGATATCCATGTTATTTTAAAACAGCCTTGAATGCTGGCACTTTCATTAATATAATTATTAAACTGAATAATAGCGCCTCACCTTCTTTACCTCCCATAACACTAAAAAGGTCACAATGAAGGGAAAAAAACCTCAAGTTTACAGCAATAAAATGGCTCAATATTTGCTGCCTAATGTTTGATTGCATAGCATGCCAAGTGGAAGAAGATGGAGACTGAACTTTAATTGATTACTACAGTTATAGGTATAGCACTTGGACTGTCACCAAAATTACCTCTAGGAATGCCTAAACCATACCTTGGAGGGCCAAGATGAAATAAGCGTCTAAAAATTAAAGACTTTAGGCCTGACATGCTTTAAAAGAAATCTGCATTCAGATGAACTGAGCTCTTGAAATAAAAGTGAATGACTTTCACTGATGAAAACAGAAAGTCATTCCCCAGAAAGCCATTGTCAGAGTTGTTAATGTAACCCTTTCAGTCCATAAGCAGGTTTGTTTCCCAATACTGGCCTGCTAGCACAAATAAAAAATGCTTGAAAGATGTTTGGCTCTAATTTAGACAACATAAGAAAAAGAGTAGTTAAGAATTAGCCCCAGCACAATTTTCTTTAAGCTACATCTATGACAAACAAGTATTGGGAACTAAAAAAACCTCTACTCAGTTTATCTGGGAAACACATCTATACAACTCTGCAAGGAAGGATAACTACCTGAAGGCTAGGCTTCAACTGTAGGCTTGTTAGTGTCTTGTTTTAATATGACAAATGCATTTTTTAATAAAATGCAAGTGAGACACTGTTACTTCAAAATGAGACTAAGAGTCAAAGTATAAAATATACATCAAAAACCCATGAAAATCTACATACAAAAGAGTACATTTAAAAGTAATGTGGAAATCAACTTATGAATTTTGAAAGGTGCCAAATTAGAGATGCTTGAGACAAGGGCTCTAAGTCAGGGATGGACAATAATTTGGGCTGGAGGGACTTTTGATGAGCTGAATGGTCCATGGTGACCATTCACACGAAAGCATTTCTGATGCAATAAAGAAAACCCATTTCACCTGGTTTTGCTGCCAAAGCCACTGACTTGGCCTTATGCTGGAATTTCTCAGAGCTGGAGGGCAAGGCAGGGCAGGACGGAGATTTCGGCCTGGCAGTGCCCGCAGACAAAATAGCCTTGCTGCCAGCATGGTTACTGCAAATTATACAAATGATTTCTGTAACGACACGGAAAAGATGGATTTTACACCTTGATTATAGTATTAGGAACAGCAGAACGAGTTGCAGCCATAAGATCATAAGCTGGATACATTACAGAAAACCTGTTACGCTAATCATCAAGTACAGTAATAAGACTAACAACTATAATGAGACTCCTGGAGTTATAACAGTTATCTCTGCTGCATCCTGACTGAATATTTACTTATCTCTGCCTAGAAAATCACATTTGATTTTCTACTTTGGAACTTTAATTAATGCTACATGCTGACCAAAGCAGAGCAAGCAATTAGGGATTGACATGGGGGAAAGTTCCAACTTTCTTGTGCTCACAACTGGTGACTGACAATTGCAGGTTTGAGACCCTACAGCAACTAATTCCTGCTATAAGCAGTAGCAAGCTCCATGATGCGTCCACATTTTTCTCTCATCCCAAATAGTCTTGTGGTTCCACCCTTCATGAGAATCATGTATAAAGGATATTTACTCAAAAACCTAGCTACTAGGGAGTTGCACAAACTAAAAGACAGAATACACAAACAAAATCCCTACCACGCTACAACACTCAAGCTTTTCATTTCCACCCCCCCATGAAAAATTACCTAGCTTCAACTATTTAATAGTCAGGGGTCACAGACTACAGCACATATTCTTTTGCATACAGGAAATACTGAAGGCTTCCATCAACAAGTCTACTAAACATTTAGCAAGTACGACTTACTTTAATAGTGAACACTTTCTCTTTCGTTCTATAATATTATGTATTACAGGCTAAAACCACTTCTGGCCAACTTTGATGACAGGACAGATCCAAGCTACCAACAAATTATTTTGCAGGTAAGTCATACTGACTATATTTATTTGCAGACTATGCATCGGATGCATAGCATTTTTAATGCTCATTTTAGTACACTACAAAGTGAGCTCTAACCTGCATAGATTAAAATACAATTTAAACAGCTCTTATAAACACAACATTCTCTTTAGATCCAACTGAAAAAATCCCTGACTTAAGATCACCAATACAGAGCCAGCATCTTTCTGTTTATACAACCCAATGTAGCCCCAAACTCTGATGCTTCATAAGCAATTAAAAAGTTAATATTAAATATATCAACTGAGTCAATTTCAAAATAGTGGAAGAGAAAAAAAAATCAAATTGTTATAGTTCTTAAGACAGAAAGCTTGCTTTGACATTCAGCTGTAAAGTGCCACTGCTTGACTTACAAAAAGCAAATCCCTCCGAACACCAGTGGAGAATCATTTGGTCACAACACATCTAGGGTTTAAAATTCATTGGGGGGGGGGGGGGGGGGGGAAGGAAGCCAGGCAGTTCTTAATACTTTTAAAGCCATTCCCACCCAACAGTCCTTTCAGTTTCAAAAGACAGCACGCTGCAAACAATCCATGCTTTGAACACCTTGAAGAGAGGCCAAGCTGGGCGAGGTGCCCTGCCAGTCTCCCAGCAGCGCCACCCTCACATCTCAAGTTGCCCCTTCCCAGCGGGCTCCGCGCCCACCCCGCAAAAAGGGCTTCGGCACCGAAGCGGAGGTGGAGGAAACCCCGCGACCCCTGACCTACCGCTCGCTGCCGTGCATCCGCTACGCCACTAACCTGGGTAGGAAGAGACGTAAGAACAGGCGCAGCCCCCGGCTCTCACGTGATGTCCAGGCAGCGACGCCGGCCATTGGCTCCACTAGCTTGTGGCAAAGACGCCGCTCTCGGCCTTCTTTAGTGAGGGCAAAGAGCCGAGGATGTTTCTGGAAGCCATCTTGAACAAGGGGCGTTTGAAGCCAATCGGAAGGAGGACCCGGACGGCGCCGGTAGCCATCTTGGAAGAGGACAAGGAGCCATTTTGCATTTGGTGAAGGAAATCAGCGGCAGCCATTTTGAGCGAGGGCAGGGATTCCGGCCCGGCTGCGGGCGTTTTGCAGCCTCGGTTTGGCGAATCGCTGAGGGCGCCTGTACCCTGGGCCTGGGCCGCAGCTCGAGCGTCAGAGACGCGGCAGCAGCTGCCTCGGGCGGCGCCGTGGTGCTGCGCGCGAAGTTCTACGTTTAGGCTGCGGCCGCCTGCTCCGAGCCGGCTGCGAGTCGCAGGCGCGGGGATCCCTCCCGTAGCCCCTGCCCGGGCGCAGCGGAGCCGTAGGCAGTTGCCTCTTTCCTTGTAACAACAATAAAAGCCCCAAACACCTAACCTTCCTCCCCCGCAACAGAAGCTGAAGCCACGTGAATGGACGGATCCATGTGTTTCTGCTCCTTTCTGCCGGGTGCCCGCGGCGGGGACGTGCACTTCACTGGCAGTTCCCTACGGAGCCCCACTCTCCGGGCATTCAAGTCCTTGACCCCGTCTCCCACTGCTTGTTCGGCTTCTCCAGGGGCAGGATTTTCCCCTGTTGTGGTCTTCCTGATAGCGATGGTTTTCCTTGCGGCCATCTGTATTGCTGCCTTGACCTCTGGGCAATGGGTGGTTGAGGTCCCATCAGAGTCACCTGCATCTTGGTCTCACTACAAATCACCCTCCCCCCTTATAACCATATTTCCAGTTTTATGAAAGTGGGTGATGCAGGGCAGAGGCAAGTGATATGCCTGTGCCCCACTCCTGCCCCTCAAGCCACAGCCCTGCCCCTCCTGAACCACAGTACCCTTCCCCCCAGACTATGCTGGTGCCCCTTACTCCAAACCCACAGCCCCCCCATCACTGTTGACAGCCCTTGCTCCTGACCCACAGCCTTCTGGCCCTGCCTGTGCCCCGCACTCCCAAGCCACAGTCCCCCACTCCCTGGTGTTCCTCACTCCGAAGCCACAGCCCGCCCCCAGCTCTCCTGGTGTCCCTCACTCCTGACTCAGATTCCTGCCCACGCAGCTCCCCGTTGCCCCTGAATAACTCCCTCACCTCCTTCCCCCACTGGAGGGGCAGGCTTCTCCCCTGCCGCCCCACCCTGCTGTAGCCCTGGTGCCCAGGCAGCTTCTTGCAGCATCAGTAGGCTCCCACCCTCCCTGTACACTCATGTCCTCACCCCCCCCAGTCCCCAAGCCCTGGTAACGCACCTCCCCCATAGGCTTACATGACTTTCATGCCTGTAGCTGCTGGGGAGTGTGCAGACACATATGATGCCCCTGCCTCCAACTGCCCTCCCCTGCTGCCCCCAGCTGAAGTAGCTCCTTGCTGGCGCAAGCCAGGAAGTGTCAGGAAGAACTTCGAAGCAGAGCAGAGCAGAATCCTGGACATTTATTCATATTAAAAAAAAAAAAAAAACAAACTCCCTGACAGAGATGGGAGAACCCAAAAAGAGGACATGTCCAGGAAAACTCAGACATATGGTAACCCTAATTTAAATTGTATTTTAATCTATTTAAGTTAGAGCTCATTTTGTAGTATATTGAAATAAGAATTAAAAATTGTACTATACATCAGATGCATAGTCTGTGAATAGATATAGTCAATATCATTTAGCTGGAAAATAATTACTTGGTAGCTTGGATCTGTCGTCATCAAATTTGGTCATACGTGGTTTCAGTGTATAATACATGATATTATAGAGTGAGGGAGAAAGTGTTCACTATTCAAGTAAGTCATACTTGCTGAACATTCAGTAGATTCCAACCTACAGAGAATTTGCTGGTGGTTACTGTCCCAACTACTCTGCTGCAGGAGCGGTGCCTCCTCAAGGGGTCCCTGCATAGTTAGATTGGGATGGGGGGGTGTAACAGGGTGACATCTCTGGTGGCATTTCTAAAGGCTGGTGAGTGGGGCATCCTTCAAGTCCTGCTATATTTTCCTCCTCCTCTGGGGACCAGCTTCCCCCCTTTGCTTGTCTGCCACGACTCGATGTCACTTGGTTCTTAAAGAGGGAGGCTGACTCAAAGGTTCCCAGACAGGCTCTAAGGCTCACCACCTGGAAGATAATGAGCTGTTGCCCCAAGGGCAAAATGCATGCTCTGACCTTCCCTTCATGTGCCCCATGCCTGGCAAATGTTTTATAATTTTCTCCTTATGTTGGGGCCTCAGCTGCTGTAGGCTTACCCACTCTCTCTCTAGCTAGGCCCGTCAGCCAAAACCCACTAAGCATGGCCTGACTCTGAAGCTCTAGCTCTTTAACCCACTGGGGCTCACGGCCCTCCATCTTATACTTTCCACGACACCAGGCCTACTGGCTCTTCTACACTGCGCCCCCTGTGGTGCCAGGCTCTTGGGGCCTTAGCCCCTCTGGCTTTACCCCTCTTTCTGTAGTTAGGGCCATTCGCCTAAGTCCACCCACTAGGACCCAGCTTCAAGGCCCCTAGCTTCCCTTCTAATGAGGTTCCCTCCTCCCCTACAGCCTCATCCACAAACCACAGGCCTTAACATTAATCATAAACAATAGGCCCCTGTGGCCATATAAAGAAAATAAAGGTAGGAGAGGCAATCTGCCTGCTCACATGCTATTGGACTTCTGTCTCCCAGCTTGTTGCTTTCTTCCCAGGGAAGCTGCTGCAGCTTCTCCATATTCACCAGGAGTTCTCCTCTCTGCCACCTCCCCTGGCCTTCTCCGCCTGAGGTTTATATGGTTCTGGCCTTTCCCTTCTGGTCACCTGACCAGCCAGCAGGGCTTAATCCTTAACCCCTGCTCAACCGGACAACTATGCCTGGAAAGTTCTGGATTTAAAAGAGCTGCCTTGCTTCCTGGTAACAGGGCTAGGGTTCCCTGTTACAGGGGTGAAGGTGGGTAGACAGGAGGGAGGAGACTAGGGTGACCACTTCTGCAAAATGGAAAGGCGGGATGCATGCCTGCCCCACCTCCCAGCTGCTGGTGGCACGGCTGGAGCAGAGCTGAGCGGGGGTGCAAGCAGATGTGGGCTCAGGGCTCCCTGCCTTTCTCGCAGGAGCCCCATGCCTGCCACCTGTCCTGCCTGCCTGCCTGGCAGCAGCTGGTAGCACAACTTGATGCTGCCGCTGCCTCTGCTGCACGGGTAGGGGACAACTCACCATGGTGGTGCAGCCACTGGAGAGCTCCTGGGGTGAGGGCAGCAGGGTGGGGAGCCCTGAGCCTCAGCAGCCAGTCTGCATCTACCCCTGTCCTGTGCACAAATGGGGGGGGGGGGGGCATGTGCCCCCCATCCCCTTCCCTAGGAGTGCACACAGCATCAGGGAGCATGGTATTGCAGATCCGGGACAAATGCTGTCCTGAAGTCATGCAGCTCGGGATCTTGCAACATCCAATATTTATATAGTGGTAAAAAATAAATCACGTTTTTGCAGTATTCCAAATGACAGAAATTCTGTAGCAGAGACTGGATTTGCAATTTTATCTTTGTTGTCCATATAATTTTTTTTAAAAAGAAAGGAAACATATTATGGGCACATTAGAACACCTGCTAATTATGAGACTTGATGTTCCTATTCCAGGACGGTCCTTCCCAATTAAGGAGGGGTGGTCACCCTAGAGGAGACAACAGGCCAATTGCCAACATTTATTTCCTCTTGATGGGAGAGAGATTTACTGATACCCTTTGGCAGCCCAGCTGTGACAGGTCAGCCCCAAATCCTCCCCCTCATTTCTCTTCCCCTATTGCTTTGCTTCCTCAAGTCTACCTGCTTCATCATCCCCACTCTGTCCCTCCTCCAAGATGGAGTTCTCAAAGAACCATAAGAAAACTGGAAACCCAATTCTAGCAGAAAGTTCAGAGGAGCTAGGTACTTTATTTCACTGGCATCTTTGAAAATTTCAGCCTTGGTGTCTTTCTACATCAACAGAACCCAATAATACAGATTTGTATCATCAGTCTGCTCAGCATGTGGGTCTTTGTCCTGGCACGTGTTTGGAAAGTGCCTAGTGGATGCTCTTACAATCAAAACAATTCAGTGCAGAGATTGACTGCAGGAATTGTGCAGTCTGGTCTGGTCTGGTGTATTTTGTGTCTTCTGAACTGTAAAATAATTTATCTTTGTTTCCAGCAGGTGGCATTAGCTGTGTGAAAATAAATGAGATTAAGGTTTTAAAAAGTTAACTTCACCTTCAAGAAGCATAATAGTCCATTTTGGTGTGTAATTTTCCCTCCATTTTGTCAGATACTCTGTTTAGTAGAGGCTGACATGTGATTGCTCCATCAGTTGTTGCCAAAAGGGCTCAGTCAGTATCCATAGCAGCCCCTGGAAATGCACCCAATTTAGCAATCAGGGCTTGTGGACAGAGGTGATATCTTTTATTAGACTGTGGAAAAGACTTACCAGATGAGGGATGGAGGCGGTGGGACACTGTGCCGGAAAATAAACGTGGCGAAAGTGAAACCGCAGTGGGCGGAGCCACCGCGGGTAAAAATAAAAAGGAAAAAAGTGGCCAAGCCCAAAGGATCTGGGACTGGATCCCTCGTTGGTGTGGGCATGCTTTATATTGCTGGGACTGATTGGTTGGCCAGACCCCCGGGTCTGGGATAAAAGACCCAGCAGAAGACAAGTGGGAGGGACCAGAACTGGAGTCCCCAACCAGCATGGAGGGGCCAGAGCCGACAGGCAGTCCCAGTGAGGGGACCTGGTGGTTACCACAGGAAGGGGTTTCCATGAGAGCACAGGGCCAGAGAGGGCCCAAAGATTTACTTACAGGGTTGGCATGGACAGAGGAAGTCTGCAGTGAAGACCGGAGCCCAGCAGAACCCAGCAATACCAGGATCCAGACCTGGCTGACAGACGGCAAGTACCAAACCTGGGTAAGAGGCGATGTGCCGGGGGGCGGAATGGTACCGAAGATAGACAACATATAAACAGAGAAAAGGGGGCTGTAGGAAGCACTCAGGATAAAAACACCACCCCATCCTGTGGTCATAACATTTCAAGAGCCAGAGCACCAAGAAGGTACAGGACATCAACCTCAACAACACAGGTGATGACATCATGGTTGGCGTTAGGTGGGGTGTAGGGGAGATGGATCCCCACAAAGGAGGAATAGCAGGAACAACCAAGGGGAGGCGCCAAGAGAGGCGGGACCAAACATTGTCCTCCCAATCTGAAAGTAATCATCATCAAAGATGTGGCAGGCAAGGCCACCTGGGGAACCGACCCAAAGTCACCCTGTCAGGTTTGACCTAGAAACCACTATACAAAGCCCAAGCAAAAGTCTCTGTTATGTAACTAATGCCCATCTGCAATGATAAGGAGGAGACAGTCTTAGATAAAGGAGGCTTGAAAACAAAAGCAGAATCAGAGGACTAGGGCAAAGAGCTAATTTAAATACTAAAAATCACACCCCTAGGTGGGGAGAAAGTATGCTAATGAAACATACATGTATGTAAATGAGATACATAGCTAAAACACAGGTATAGAGACATGCTCAGTAAAGAACTCCTTGCGTCACTCCCTTAAAACCAATTAGCAAACAAGAATGCTTATGAAGGTCCAATACTCCTGTATAAAACATGCTTAGAATTAAGAATCTGTGTGCTTGTTACGTGAAATTATTCCGCTTGCACCTTTTACTGCTAGCAATAAATCTTCTTTATACTTTCACCCCTGGTATCTTTATTGGCCTTTGCATACCGGGCACGATCCCAGACTTGAGCTGGGACTCAACAACCCCAATAACCAAACTGTTCATTCATAAGAACAATGGTGAGGTTCGAGAGGAACCCCCATATGCAACACCCAGGGGAGAGACGTGGGAGACTACAAAGAACAACAAGATTTTTGCAAACAAAAATTCTTTAATTGCAAGCTTTCAGGCACAACCATCCTTCATCAAGCATCAGAGAAAAGATTGTAAAAGTTCTCCTGGGTAGAAATGAAAGTTCATATTTCATAGGATTTCACAGAGGAGCGAATAGATGGATAAACCCTCTGGGCATCAGTTCTTAGCTGGTAAGGAGTTTCAGCTTTCCTGTAAGGTTGTGATGATGCAAATTGATGATACAACCTGGATCATCAAATGCACCCTCAAAATCCAGAGGCCTATATGCCCAACCTTGAGTCTTTCTGTAATCTGGCAATTCATTAGTCTTTGGTACTGTCCTTTCAGGGCCATCATTACCTCTCCTGCATAAGTTGGGGTTGGGGGAGAACCCAAGCTCAGATTCTCCTCTGGGGTCCAGGATAGGGATCTATAAAACAGCTACTTCTCTCTATGATTCTTCATTTTTTCTCTACTTTCTCTATTTATCAACCTCTCCCATCACATTACTACAGCTTTTGTCTCCACCAGACCCAAGCTCTGACACTCTTCTAAATCTGTCTCTCAGTTTTCATAGATTCATAGAGTTGGAAGGGACCTCAGTGGGCCATCTAGTCCAACTCCCTGCCCCCGGCAGGCAGGAAAGAGTTACCGACCCTGGGGTCATGTGATCCCAGCCAGGTGCCTGTCCAATCTCTTCTTGAAGACCCTGAAGGATGGGGTGAGCACCACCTCCCTTGGGAGCCCATTCCAGATTCTGGCAACCTTGATCATGAAGAACTTTTTCCTAATGTCCAGCCTAAACCTTCTCTAGTTCATAAGCTTATGGCCATTGTTCCTTGTCGATCCAGGGGGTGCCCTGGTGAACAGGTCGTTGCCTACTTCATGTTGCTCTCCCCTTATGAATTTGTATGCTGCCACAAGGTCTCCTCTCAGCCTTCTCTTGGTGAGGCTGAAGAGGTTAAGGTCCCTTAGCCTTTCCTTGTAGGGCCTACCCTGTAAGCCTCTAATCAGGCAAATGGCTCTTCTTTGGACCCTCTTCAGGTTGTCCGTATCCTGCTTCAACTGTGGTGTCCAGAACTGGACACAGTTTTCCAGCTGTGGACTGACCAGTGCCACATAAAGGGGGAGAATCACTTCCCTGGACATGTTTGTGAAGCACCTATGGATGCACGACAAGGTGCAATCCCTTTTAACTGGACCATTGTTTTCTCAGTTAAAAGGGATTCTTTTCTGGGCCATTCTTTCTGGGTTATAGCCCTTTTTAGCATCTGTTTCTAATTGTTTTCTAGTCACAGGCAAGGAGGTAATTAGGCCTCCATTGATCCCTTCTTTGTTGCTGTTATGGCAAGTCTGTATACCCTATCCAGGAATATTATTTGGTTGTATTCTAAGTGTTCTTTTTAATAATGTGTATTCAATGGCATATGGCAATGTATGTACAAATAAGTTTGTATAAATTTGTACAAAATAAATTGATTTTGCTGTAGCAGTATACTGTATGTATGCATGATGCTGCAGGCAAAAAAGAACACTGTAAGGCTATAGGCATTGATGTTCAAAAAGCAACAGGTGAAATCAATCTAAATTATGTGTTTTTCTGTAAGTGGTATACTTTAGATTGGTAGTGAACAGAACATACGTTCTCCCTTTTTTTGGGGGGGGGGGGGGGAGCTATTTTTAAACCAGTCTATATGTGCCAAACTTCTGTCCTGTTATGGGTACAGAGCAGTTTCTGATCACTAATGGCAGTAAAAGTATAATGTCTGTACCTGGCCTAAAAGTCTTGAGGTAGGAATCAAACAGAAAACAAGGACTTGAGGCTCAGCTGAAGTAAATTCTGGATTCAAAGTCATTAAAGATTGTGAGGTTAGCTAATGTATGTCCTCCTATCATTTCCTTTTTTTTTTTCTCTTTTAATAATAAGAAAGCTAATCAAATATGTGAGTGGAGGGTTGGAAGGAGTAAAGTCTGAATGAAGAGTGAAAGAGTGGTAGAAAAGTAACCAGAACATGGAATCTGAGGGAGAGGTGTGAATGGAAACAGTAAGTTTGCAAGATGCACAAGATTACAACAGTTCAGGATGATAAAGACAAGTAATGGATTCAGGGCCTGATTCTTACTTACTTGAAAGCCTTACTACTTACGTAGACAAGGTTCCTTGGGTGAATTTGATATCTTTTATTAGACCAACCCAAATAGTTGGAGAATAGTTATTAAGCAAGCTTTCGGGTTCAAAAACCCGTTGTCAGGCTAAGGAAGTTTCAGCAGTTGGTGTGTGCTCTTTCTGGATGGAATGAAAAGTAAAGAAGCCAGGGGCTGGGCTGGGCTGGAGAGTCAGTTGTCAGGCAGATTATAATGTATCAAAAATCCAATGTCTATGTTTAGTCCATGATCTCTAGTATCCAGGAGGTTGATGAAATGGAGCTCATAGGCTCGTCTCTGGGAAGTGTTGTGCAAGTTTCCCTTGAGGATCAGGACTGAGAGATTGGAGAGAGAATGGCCCTCCTGTGAGAAATGTGCCCCAACCGGTAATTGGGTATTTCTGTCTTTGATAGATTTCCGGTGCGTGTTCATTCTGGTGCGCAGTTGTTGTTTGGCCTCTCCTACATGTTTTCCATCAGGGCATTTGGTGCAGTGTAACATTCTAGTCTTTCCCTCGGATGCCCTGTGTGTGTGTTTTGTTGGTGGTGGGTTGTTCTTCCCGCAAGTTGCGAGTGTATGTGTTCCTGAATCCTGTTCCTAATAAAGATAAAGCTCTTTGCCATCCTATCGTTCTCTGCTGAATGCTGATTCAAGGACAGATCCAGAGAGGCATGGAGGTCTGAGTAAGTACCTAAAGCAGGGGGCCTTCTTGGGGCCAATTTTCCTGTGGCCCACCCACCTGTTTCTGGGCTAACCGCCCGCCTTCTTGGCCGCCATACCTTGTTGTTAATTAATTAATTAATGTTGCTTAAGTGGGAGGCTGCCCACTTCTTGCCCCAGTGCCAGGGGGCGCTATCTGTGGCTCCATTCCTCCCCTACACTGCAGTCCAAGCCTCACAGATGGCATCCAGATGTTATCAATATCACCGGCCCCATACTGGGCCCCAGAATCCTACTGGTTGAACCCCACTTGGATCCCTCCATTCAGGCAGCTTATTCTGCCTTCATTCCTGGCTGCATAGCTCCTTGAGCTACTCCCCCTTACGGGTATGGTCCACCCTCTGGTACCTTTAGCTACTAGCCCTGGCCCACCTCCAGGCAGGTCAGAACCCCAGGCCCTCAGCTCTTGGGTGTTCCTCGTGGTGGGTCCCTGGCCTTTTGACCCTTCCGGTCCTGGCCCCAGCATTGACCAGTCAGGGGATGTTCAGACAGCTTCTTAAGTCTATGACTTCACGTTCTCTTTGGGATCCACCTTCCAGACCTTACAAGGGGGTAACCCACCCGGTTGTGGGAGCTCAGGTTAAACAGCAAAATGCCCTGTTTATATGGGCAGCCCTGAATCTAAAATGGCTGCCCTAATCAGGCACCTGCCGGCTGCTGTCTTCTGGCCCTTAAAGTGGCAGGCACAAACAGTGCCCTGCCACAGTACCCCATCCCAGGAACCCAGTGCCCATGGGTGACTGTTGCCTCCTGATACTGGGGGTGGTCCCCAGCGGCCAATAGCCAACCCAGAAGTGCCACCAGCACTTCTCTTAGTGCCCCCTCGATTTCAGGGGGAGCACCAGCCGTCACCCCCACTCCCCAGCCAGTGAGGGCCAATCTTAGGGGGGGCATGTGCTCCCCCTACGTGTCGCCTATGCCAGTGGCCAAGGGCAAACACTATATGGCATCAGAAGTGACCTGTCTCTCATAGATTTCATAGACATTAGGGCTGGAAGGGACCTCGGAAGATCATTGAGTCCAGTCCCTTGCCCAAAGGACAGGAAGTCAGCTGGGGTCATAAATTTTCCCTTGAGGTTGTTTAATGTAGGTGCTTGAACCACTTCCAATGGCAGGCTATTCCAGACCTTAGGGGCTCGGACAGTAAAGAAATTCTTCCTTATGTCCAGCTTGAAACAGTCTTGCAGTAGTTTATAACCGTTCGACCAAGTCTTCCCTTGGGGTGCTCCAGTGAACAAACATTCCCCCAGATACTGGTGGTCACCCCTGATAAACTTATAGGTGGCCATCAGACCACCCCTGAGCCTGTGCTTTTTCAGGCTAAAGATCCCCATAGGTCTCAGCCTGTCATCGTAAGGTCTGTTTTCCTGACCTCTGATCATGTGCATGGCTCTTCTCTGGACTCTCTCAAGCTTTTCTACATCCTTTTTGAATTGTGGGGCCCAAAACTGGATGCAGTACTCCAGCTGCGGCCTCACCAAGGCCGAGTACAAGGGGAGAATGACGTCCCGGGATTTGCTTGAGAAGCATCTATGGATGCAAGCCAGCGTTTTGGTCGCTTTACTAGCCA
>NW_005842383.1:2944-16283 GCF_000455745.1 Alligator sinensis | reverse complement strand
TCCATGCCTATAAGGATGCTGCGAGTTTTTCCTCCCAAGGTGCAGACCTTGCATTTTTCAGTGTTAAACACCATCAGGTTCTTGTCCAGCCATTTGCTGAGCCTGTCCAGGTCAGCCTGGTTCGCCCTCCTGTCTTCAGGTGTGGATGCTTTGCCCCAATGTTTGGTGTCATCGCCAAACTTGGCCAGTCCGCTTCTGACTCCAATGTCCACATCATTAATGAAGATGTTGAACAATATGGGTCCAAGGACAGAGCCTTGGGGGACCCCACTGGTCACAGGGCACCATGACAATTGACTTCTGTCAATTACCACCCTCTGGGTCCAGCCACAGAGCCAATTTCCCAACCAGGAGATCATGGTGGACCCAAGGCAACAATTGGCCAGTTTTGCCAAGAGGTGATCATGGGATACCAGATCGAAGGCTTTTTTGAAGTCAAGATATATGACATCAATCTCTTCTCCCTTGCCCAGGTGATAGGTCACCTGGTCATAAAAGGAAATTAGATTAGTCAAGGAAGACCTACCCGCAACAAACCCATGCTGACTATCCCTCAGGATGTTGGCATCAGCCAGTCCATTAAGGATGGCCTCTTTAATAAACTTTTCTAAGACCTTCCCCGAGATAGAGGTCACGCTGATGGGCCTATAGTTTTCCAGATCCACTTTCCTCCCTTTCTTGAAGATAGGCACCACATTGGCCTTCTTCCAGTCTTCTGGCACTACACCAGAGTGCCAGGAATTCTCAAAGATCTGTGCCAGAGGCTGGGCTATGATGCTCACCAGCTCCTTGAGTACCCTGGAGTGTAGATTGTCAGGGCCAGCTGACTTGAAGGTATCCAGCCTCTCAAGGTGTTCTTTCATGAGGTCAGCATTGATGGAGGGCAGGGGATCTTCCTCACCCGGACCTCCCTGTCCCATAGTGGGCATGGGCATCCCGTGGGAGTCATCAGCAGCCTGATTAAGGGGGTTACAGCTTTTATTCAAAAGAAAAAAAATGGAGCATTTCAAACCTCCACCAGCATTGTCCTTAACTCAAAACCTTGGGGAGCATTGGAGAAGCTTTGATTATACCTTGCAGTCACAAAGACCGAGGAAGAGGGAGAGGATTTTAAAATTGCAGTCATGCTTTACTGCATTGGGGACAAAGCCCTAAAATTTACAACAACATGCAAGATGTGTTTGCCGACCCTAATAACAAAAACCTTACAGGGCTGCTTGCAGCATTCAAGAGCTACTGTGAACCCAGAAAAAGCCCTGGTTTTGAAAGGTATCAGTTCTGGCAAGCTAGATACAGGCATAGATGATTTTGTTACAGAGCTTGAAATAGAGCACGGCATTGTGAATTTGCAGCTGCTGAGGATGTTATGTTGAGGGACAAAATTGTTTTCAGCGTAACTGACAGCAAACCCAAGGAAAGGCTTCTGGAATACCCCTCCCTCACCCTATCACTGGCTGTGGATATCTGCAGAGCAAAGGCTCTCTGTCACAGGGAAGAACAGAAGGGAGGACCCCAAAATGCCAGGGAGGAACCCCAGGGGCAGGAACCCTCAGAGGGAAATGAAAGTAAAAGAAAAGAAAAAGGGAAATACTTATCTGCAGCGGGACCCGCGGCGAAGCCAGAGCCTCAGGACGAGCCGCGCCTTTATACAGTTGCGGCTGGCCGATGATGTCAGCCGCAATCGCTGGGTGGCAGAAATAAAACGGGCCAATGGCAAGGAAGGAGGAGGCAGATTGACGCAGGCAGGAGCACCAGCAGGAGCGGTCTTCCCAAGGCTCCTGTGGGGGCAAAAGGAGCCGGAAGCTGCTTCTCCCAGCGGGAGAGGATGCTGCAGAGCTCACTGTGGGACAGACACTGCTGGCTACAGAGAAAAGGATCCAGGAACTGGAGGCGGCTCCCCAAGACCGGGAACCCGGACAAAAGGGCAGAGGGGAGCAGGAAGATCCCAACGCTGGTGGCCACAGCGGAGGAGCTGGAGATGCCAGCACATTTCAAGATGACAGACCAGGTGGGACCGTTGAGGGCACCAGGAGAGCCAAAGAGGTGCACCAGGTGGGAGATGGGAGGGAAGAGCAGCGTGAGGGGCTGTGAAACACAGACCTCAGGGGCATAGAGCTGACCCAGCGGGTGACATGGGTTCAGGCATCCGCCGGAGGACCACATTGGGTCCAGCGAAACCAAAGGCTGGGCGACAAGTGAAAAGAAGTGTGGAGTATCCCGCAGGCTACCACGGACACATATAGGGCCGAACATAGTCCACTAGTATCTGAGGGCAGGTATTGGTGACTAGGCCAGGGGAGCCGGGGAAAAAAAGGGGGAACAGGGTCCCTCAGAGTATATCAGTGATTTTGTTTGTATTTTATGTTTCCCACTCTTGTAGGGGTTGAGGGGCAGGGCTTGTGGAGCCTGATTGTTGTTTGAGCCTCGAGGGGATTGGTAGCCTCAGGGAAAAGAAGATGGCCTCAGGGCGTGGGTAGGATATCGCGGGCTGTTTACACCTAGGCAGAGAGGACCATCCCGGCGAACATACTCAGGGACTCAACAGTCGGGGATCTGGCCAGGAGGACATCTGTGACCCATCAAGGCTGGGTGTAAGGGCGAGGTAGAGGGAAGGTGGAACTTCGCAGAAGACCACCAGACAGACGTCCTGCCGTCAAGAGACTCCCAGTGGTCGGACCCTCCACTGAAGTAAGATTCAAAGTCATGGCAGGAGAGATTGGGGAAGGCTACACCGGAGGTAAATACCTACTCAACAGAACACCTGGGACGGACAGGCGAACACCACCGAACCTCCAGGCCACAGTGGCACATGACCAAATGTTCGAGGCCAGATGGGCACATTCTCACAAGTGCTCAGGCTCATGGTATGTCTGCAGAAGCAAGCTTGCATACAGTTGAGCAAAAGCAAAGCAGCCACCCACCAATGAAGTTTGCTCCACAGGAGGGCCATCAAGCTGCAAAGGGCAAAGTTTGTAAAAAGTGTGGAAGCACACACATGGCTAGATCCTGCCCAGCTTTTGGAGAAACTTGGTACAAATGCTCTGGAGTGAACCACTATGCAAAAATGTGCAAATCAAAGGTAGAGGCTCCAAAGTCTGCAAAAGGAGTCAGTACCCTATATATGGGCACAATGTCTGCAAAGCAGCACTCACAGACCTTTGATAACCAGAATGCCTGGTATAGGCTGGACTCATGTGAAATGTATTGTGCCAAGTACTAAATGGTTCTGAGGAGTCTCTGAAGGCCTTTTTTGTCTGTTTGAGGGGGCGTCTTGTTGATGGCTTCCACTTTGTCATCATCTGATGACACTATCTTTTGAGAAGATATGTCATATACCTAATGCTGTTGACTAAAAACTGTATTTTGTCCTTATTAAACTTTACTCCTTTCAGACGTGCTCTCTCCAGGACTTGTTTCAGGATAGTATCATGCTCCTCTTCAGTAGCTGCCGCAGTGAGCATGTCATCCATGATTGTGTGGATTCCCGGAATGTCACCAAAGCACTAATGATTCTTCTGTTGGAATACTTTACTAGCCGACTTAATACCAAAGAAAAGGCAATTGAAATGGAACCGTCTCCCATGGGGTGTTAAAGGCACACAGCTCTGCCTATTTCTTGTCCAATTTGACTTGCCAGTAGCCATCCTTTTCATAAAGAATGATGAACAGCTTTTTACCTAACAAGCTCTTTTGAACATCCTCCACAGTGGGAATAGAAAAGTGCTGCCTCAGTACTGCCTTGTTGAGGTCTGTGGGTCTAAACAAAGCCATAGTGAACCATCCTTCTTTTGTGTGATCACAAGGCTGTTGACTGAGGGTGTGGGCTTAGTTACCTTTGTAATGACTCTCACAGCTTACAGCATTTCGAGGGCAGTCTTCAATTTTCCTAGGGTTGCATAGGGAATTTTTCTAAACCCATGCACCACTGGTCATACCACCAATTCAACATAGATGTGGTGCATACCAGGAAATTATTTTATTATAATTATTTTATTATTTTAGTATCTAACTTAAAATAAACTGGCAAGGCAGGATTCATCACTGTGCTATAGCAATACATTCCACATGAGTCTAGCCACATGAGTCCAGCCCCACTGAGAGTTTCTCAGGAATTACCTTATCTGGCAATGGGGACCCAAACATCAGGAAACCCTGGATAAGCTCAAGCAAACTAGCATAATGGCACCTGTGCTCACATACTTTAACCCAGCAGAACAGCTGGAAATCCAAGCTGGTGCATCCAAAAATGGCCTAGGAGCATGTCTTTTGCAGCAGAAGCAGCCAGTTGCATATACTTCAAGGGCTCTAACACAATCTGAGAGAAATTATGCTCAGATTGAAAAAGAACTTTTTGCAACTGTCTTCGCTATGATGAAGTTCCAACCAATGTGTATGGCACCCAGGTAAGGGCCCAGTCAGACCACAAACCCCTGGACGTTATCTTTGCAAAGCCCATAGGAAAGGCTCCAGCACGGCTACAGAGGACGCTATTGCAGCTACAAAAATATGACATCCAAATTCACAGTCTGACTGAAACAGAGCCACTCAGTGGCCAGTTACTCCAGCAGTTATGGGAGAACACAAAGGCTGACAAGGAACTACAAGCCCTCAGAGCCCAGCATTTTAACAGATGGCTGAGCAGGCAAAAACAAGTTAAACCTGAGCTAAAGCCTTACTGGCCTCTCAAAGACTAAATCCAGATTCAGGATGGTTTGCTTATGATTGGGTCAAAAATAATCATTCCACGCGGCATGAAGACCAACATGTTGACATTGCTTCACTCACCCCATCAAGGCATACAAAGGTCAAAAGCATGAGCTTGACAAATCATGTATTGGCCTCAAATGAATGTCCTCATCGAGCAATGGATTGCAAATTGCACACCTTGTCAAGAGCTCCAACCCAGTACTCAGAAGGAGCCCATGATCTCACATGAGATCCCATATCTGCCTTGGGTAAAACTGGCAGCAGACATTTTTGACCTATGAGGACAGTCTTATTTGATTAATAGTCAACTATTACTCCAAGTACCCTGAAATTTTGCACCTACCCGACAAGACAGCCGGAATGGTAATAGCCAAATGAAGTCTGTGTTTGCTTGCCATGGCATACCTAAAGAAATTGTTTGTGATCATCACATGCCATTTGCAAGTAACATGATGAAATAATTTGTGACTGACTGGGGCATAACCATCACCCATTCTAGTCCAGTTTATCCACAATACAATGGCCAGGCTGAATGCATGGTTCTGACCATCAAATCAATGTTTAAGAAGACGTTGCAGGATGGCTTAGATCTATATCTGGCTTTACTCATTCTGAGGAACATACCTATTACTGGTTTTGAGTATGCTCCAGCGCAGCTTCTGATGGGGAGACATTTGCACAATACCCTCCCTGCTACAATGGCAATGCTAACTTCTAGACTACTGTCAAAGGCCTCCCACAAGTTGCAGAACCTTCAAAGGTGCCAAAAGACGCACAATGCCCACACAGCTGCATTCTTGCCACCTTTACGAGAGGGGGAGAAAGTAAGGATGCAAACAAGTACAGGTTGGATACCAGTATCCATTATGACAAAAAGGGATGAACCATGTTCCTACGTAGTAAACCCCCCCAGCAGTAATGTCTATAGGAGAAACAGAAGACACTTAAGGAAAGATTACTCATCAGCAGAACAAGTTGCTACACCTCAAGAGATGACAGCAGAACAAGCATCAGAAGTAAAACCAGACCACCAAGTGCAAAAGTTTCATTACATTTCAGAGTATCCATCAGTACCCACAGAGACACCGAATGGCACCAAGCAAACTAACAGTGGACATGTGGTGAAGTTGCCTGTGAAGTACAAGAACTATGTAATGGCATAGCAGTAAAGGCTAGACCCCATCAGTGAGCCAAGTGCCAGCAACCTCTGGCTCCATGATCCCCAAATGTTCTGAGTTAAAGTAGCTACTGATGAAAATTCAACTACTTAAGAGGGAGCTCCCAGAGTAAAGAAAGGGGATGTCATATATGGAATTTACTTTTATTGGCCTGCAATGCATCTTTCCCCTGGATGCCCTGTAGGTTTGGTTTGTTGGTGGTGGGTTGTTGTTCTCCCCTCAAGCTGCGAGCGTGTGTGTTGCTGAATCCTGTTCCTAATAAAGATAAAGCTGTTTACCATCCCACCGGTCTCTGCTGAGTGCTGGCTTAAGGACAGAACCCCAGGGGCATGGAGGTCTGAGTAAGTACCCCATCCTAGGAACCCAGTGGCCAAGAGCAAACACTATAGGGAGAAAAACGGTCTCTCATGTAAAGGGGCTCAAAACACTTTTAAAGCTTTTAGCTGAAAACCAGCACAGTCACTTGGAAATCTCCAACTAATTTGCTTCCATCAATATATTGTGTCAGTATTTCTTACACAACAGATGGGAAGATGTAGTCTCAAATTGCCTTAAGGTGTAGGCCCATGGAATTACTTTAGAGTAGTTCAATCTCAGGTTACAACAACATAGTTAATAGCTCACTAGCAAGATCCTTCCTTGAGCAAAATAATAGCCATGCACAAATACAATACCATCCTTTTTAACTCAGAGACACGATTCCTTTTCCTTGTTCCCTACAGGATAGCACAAATGTGCTGTGTCCTATAACGTTGTCTAGCTTTGCAGCCTTATTCTGTGCTTTGACTCAGCAAAATACAAGTGATCCATCTCCGGTTTTACACAGGAACAATATTTACCAGTCAGAGCTTGTTGGTAAGTATTTTCAATATTTTCTACAGAACAGGAAAAAAAGACCTTGAGAAACCAAACAATGTTTTATTAAAAAAAAAAACAACGTTTTTACTGTCCTTGAATTTTTCAATAAGTAAATAAAAAATTTCAATAAGTAAAATTTTTAAATAAGTAAACTTACTTTAAAAAGTAAGTCTTCCTAATATCTAACCTAAACTTCCCTTGCTGTAACTTGAGACCATTGCTCCTTGTTATGTCATCTGCCACCGCTGAGAACAGTCTAGCTCCATCTTCTTTGGAACCAACAGTAGTTGAAGTCTTATTTTAAATTCCCCTTCAGGCTTCTCTTCTCTTCTGCAAACTAAATAAGCCCAGATCCCTCAGCCTCTTTTCCGAAGTCATGTTCCCCAGCCCTTTCACCATTTTTGTTGCCCTCAGATGGACTCTTTCCAATTTGTCCACATCCTTTCTGTAGTGGGGGGCCCAAAACTTAATACAGTACTCCAGATGTGGCCTCACCAGTGCTGAATAGAAGAGAATAATCACTTCCCTTGACCTACTGGCAACACACCTACCAATGCAGCCCAGTATGCTTTTGGCCTTCTTGGCAACAAGGGCACACTGATGGCTCATATTCAGCTTATTGTCCACTGTGACCCCCAGGTCCTTTTCTGCAGAGCTGCTGCCCAACCAGTCAGCCCTCAGCCTGTACTGGTGCATGGGATTGATCCATCCTAAGTGCAGTACTTTGCACTATTCCTTGTTAAACCTCATGAGATTCCTTTTGGCCCAATCCTCCAATTTGTTTAAATCACTCTGAATCTTAGCCCTACCCTCCAGTGTATCTACTACTCCCCCAGCATCATGTCACCTACAAAATTGCTGAGGGTGCACTCCATCCCATCTTCCAGGTTGCTGATGAAGACATTGAACAAAACCAGCCCCAGGACCAACCCTTGGGGCACTCCATTTGATACTGGCTGCCAACTAGACATTGAGTCGTTGATTACTAATCTCTGAGCCCAATGCTCCAGCCAGTTTTCTAGGCACTTTAAAGTCCATTCATCTAGCTCACACTTCCTTAGCTTGCCTGGGAGAATGTTGTGGGAAACTGTATCAAAAGCCTTGCTAAAGTCAAGGTACACTGCATCTATAGAGCCAGTCATCTCATCATAGAAGGCAATCAGGTTGGTCAGGCATGACTTGCTCCTGGTGAAGACAATTCTCTTGTCTATGTCTTCTTATAACCTGGCAAGAAAGAAATTTCCATTAAATGGGCAGAATATCCCTTTGTCATGACAGAACAGTTTTCAAACATAGCCCTTCACACACTCAAGGAATAGAACAACAGCATGGTGGACTGTAGCTATGGTGGAGATGGATCAACATGTATGACTGGGAGGATGACTGTAAAGAAGTTCTTGGTTTATTAGAAGTGCATGGCAGGAGGGGAGGCATAATTTTGGGTTCAGGGATTGGATCCCAATATTTGTCTCTCCTTCTTATATTCTGCTTTCTGCATGTCCTTTCACAGCATTTGATAAATTAAGCTTCATAGAAAGCTTGTGATATATATATGTATATATACGGAGCTGGGGGAGTAGTAGATATATAGCAGTAGGTATGTTATACACACACACGCGCGCATGATTTTATATATAATATATATCTCTCTCTCTCACGTGTGTGTGTGCATATATAACATAGCTGTGTGCATATATATATATATATATATATATATATATAAACACATATATACATAAACACACACACATATATATATATATATATACACACACACACACCCACACACACATGGACACACATTGCAAACAGCAATTTTTATTATTTTCCTTTTCTCCCTTTTTAAAATATTGTACTAGTAAGAAATATGGGTGTGACACAAACTAAATCCTCCCCCCCTCCCCATTTTTAGACAGAACTGGAGCTTATACAAGTACATGTTTGCTTATAAATATTTCTGCATGAGTTCAATGGAGTTTTGGTGATAAATGAGTATTGTATCAAGTAAATTGATGACACTTTTAAAAAAATTTCCTTCTGTCTAAACTTTGTATCTATGAGACTCTTCCATACTCCAGCATAGACAAAGTCATTTTTTTTCAAATAGGAATTATTTTTCTTTAAATGTATTTCCTGCAGTATAGCTGGGACTTGCTTTCTTTTATATCCCACCAGTTCCTCTGTCAAGTGATTATTCTTTGAGTTTTTCTATCAGTTTCCCTTGGCTGTTTTGATTCTTTGTTTTTCCTTGACCTTCTCAGGCTTTCACATTCTCCTGTTCCACAGTTGTAGCTTGCCCTACATCTTGTACAAACCATCAGCTGATTTTCAAAACAGGAAATCTGCATGCTTTTCTTGACCCCTTTACCCGAAAAAATGTAATTAAAGGACATTTTCCTTTAGAATTCATTGCGGGATTTCTTCCATCTTGAAGAGCCCATGGACACTTAAACATATTTTTCTAGCTGCTTAATATTAATGATTAATAAGTATTAATTTATCAACTACTAATCGGAAATTTAGACATCAATTTATTTGTTAAAGAAGTTACACTGTGCAAGTCTTAGGTACACTATTAATTTACTTACATATTTATCTATTCTACAGGTGATTTGAAAAATAAAGGCTATGACATTTACTTACATCCTGGGGTTTAATGTGAGTTATAATGGAAGATATAGATGAAGCTATGAAGTCTAGCTACTGAAGCTCCAATTCAGCAAAACACTTATGCATACAAGTAACCACATCCCTCTTCAGAAAAGCATTTAAACATGTTCTTTAAGTATGTTTTGAATAGGGATGGGATTACTCAAGTGCATAAGAATCAGCAGAAACTCTAGTGCTTTGCATAAGTAGGACTCCTTTTTGTGTAGGAATAAATGAATACACAAAGTGCAGAGCATTTCTTTTATTGAAACTTCTGTTTGAACAAATTGTACAAAAAGAGAGATTTCTTTTTCTTGTCCATATTTTTGGAAGTTATAGCATGAATTATACATTTATGTCCTATGAAAAGAAATGCTGAAAGTAGTTGAAACCTTTTCTATTGACAAGGTGAAATCTCCAGCAACTTCATGAGACCTCTCAACCTTCAGGAAATGGCTATTCATTTTACTTAAATATAACAAATATGTATTTCTCTAAATGCTCATGAACTCTATGCTACAGCAAAAAATGACCTGGAAATTTTTCTGAAATTGCTATTTGTACTTTCTAATTACTTCCAGCATGTAGGGCACCATTCTTCCATAACTTATTGAAAAAATAAAAAAAAACCTTTTTTGATATTCATTAAGTTTTGCTTTAAAGTGATTGGTTTCCACCTGGATGGAGTGAAATTTTCTGTTTGGGAGGTTTATTAATACATTAATAAATGCATTTATCATTCTTTCTCTGCCAATTCTCTTGGGAACAAATACACAAATAAATTATTAATATACAAGAAAACAACAGTTATAATCTCAAAGGGTAATAAGGGTGTGGAACATATAAAAATGTTTAAACATATCTAACAATGGAGCATGGCACAAATAATAAACACTCCATAAAACTATTTTAATCATTTATCTGTATGTTATTATCAGCCACAATGCACTACATATGCAAACATGATTTATGCAAGAAATGAAAAATCATGTAAGACTCAAAGAAGTTTACATTCAAAGGACCTGATATGCTTAACACTTATATTAATATAATATTATTTATACTTATATGCATATTTAGGTATGTATATCAGTGTTTTTAGGGTCAGGGCCAAAGATGATGCTTCAATCAATCTTAAAAGATCTTCACATCATGTTTAACCCTCTATGCTCCTAGAAAGAGATCATACATTTTCATAGATCCTTTTCTTTTCATCATAATCAGTGGGTAACAATAATACCTCATGGTTAGAATATATTTAAAAAAACAGAAACATGCTTGCATTTTAGGGGTTTTTGGGGGGAGAATGAAAATGGGAATAAAATCTTATTTCAACTAAAATTTTAACCCACTATTTTTAATAGTAATTGTCTGTTTTCCTTTCATAGTTCATCTTACATACTTTTAATATTATGTCTGATAAGAAATATAAACTTTGGTATAATCAAAGTACACTGTATCACCAGGATATCTGAAGTTATGCTTAGTCATCTGACATTAATAGTACAACCTTTAGTTATTGATAAGCAAGATTGAGATGAGAATGTTGACTACCTATTCATTGAACTTTCAAAATGGTGTACAACAACTGGCAATTATTAAGTTATACTGTCTATAATGTGGCCATTATGTTTTAATAGAGATCTCTACCTTTATTATAATCTGCAAAGCAAGCTGCCATGTTGCTCACCAACATGATTTTCCTTCATGTCACTGTACAGTATTTAAAGGTTTGGGGTTTTTTTTGTTTTTTGTTTTTTGTGAGGTTTTTTTGGGGGGTGGGGAGGTTGAGTCCCTGAATCAGGTAGAATCTCACCCTGCCTTTGCTCTGGCACTCCCTCCATTCTCCTCTATATTCAGCTGCACATCCTCCTCCCCTCCCACCCTGTCCTTCCCCTGTCCATTGATGCTGGTGTGCCCTGCTGCCCTGAGGCAGGAGTGGGGATGCTTCAGAGCTGCTCCTGTTCCACTCTAGCCAGGCTGCACATTGAGCTGGCCTTAGCTGGGGACAGTGGCAGTGGTGGCAACAATAGTGGTGTCAGGGCCTAGTTTCTCCCTTCTTGCCTGGTCCCCCTGCCTATTCCCCACCAGCCAAGGAACAGATGCACATACAGGCGACCCTTGCCATTTGCAGGGGATATGTTTTTATATCCCCCGCAAATGGCAAAATCTGTGAATAAGGCACTAGAGGGGGCGGGGGGGAGTGGGGTTCACAGCTCCGTCAGTGACAGAGCTCCTGTAAGTGTATGAAGTGTATTTAAAATGTGGGTGCGGCATTCGTGAATATTTGAAACTGCGAACGCCGAACCCATGAATAGCAAGGATTTCCTGTATAAGGAAGCTGCCCACTGCTGTTATCACTACTCCCAGTTGAGCCTGGTTCCCCACAGAGCCCAGCTGGTGCAGGAGCAGGAACAGGAGTAGGAGCAGGAGCAGGAGCAGTAGCAGCTTTGGAGTTCCTTCTGCCTGTGGGTCAGCCAGGGACACTAGCAGTGGTATGTAGAGAAGGGGAGTGGAAAAGGAAGTGAGGTGTCTTTACACCCCCTTTACAAAATCCTGGATATGCTTATGTTTCTAGTTATATGTGTATAACACTGACTGTGAGAAGGGGAAAGTTGTCATTATAGCTTTATCCACAGAGACTAAGGACAGTTGTTCTTTGGTATATGTTCTTGAACATTTGACAAAGTAATGTTTCTTGCAAATATTTCTCCCAACTGTAATAACAGTAAAAACACCCACACAAAGCTCCTTAGCAGCAATAATAGGTCCTGAAGAAATGTAGTGAGAATATTGTGTATGCAGATCACCAGATAAAAGTTAAAACTTTCCATAAAGTGGAAAGCAGGGCAATGTCTGCCTAACTTCAGGCTAACATGGCTAACTACCTCTCTCTTTCAATCAACTGTTACAGTTTGTTTCATTTTTTAAACAATAATAGGTCACTTCCAAAAAACAATTATACCCAGGAGAGAGATTTCCTCATATATAATAAAATAAATAATAGTCCACTTCAAGTGCTGTTATTGGCACTTGCAGCAGAGAGATGAAGGATAAAATGAACAGAGAAATTCCCTGTCTCCATTGAAACGGTTTCTCCAGGTGTTTGAGATAGTTGCACTACTGCTGCCTGTAATGTACTACTTCTAATAATTTCAAGAGAGAAGATATTAGTCTGAAAGGTGAAATATGGTGTATTTCACAACACCAAATACATTCTTCTTGTTGGTACATAATCTTAAAGGATTGGGCAGACCCTGGAGAAAGCAATATTAAGAGCAATGATAGAATTTAATTTGGAAAAAAGGCTTCAGTAGCTTCTAGTTAATGAGGGGTTAGGATCACTCTGGGTAATTTTCTATCCATTAGTTTCATAAGCAGAGAAAATAAAGCTCATCTTATAGGAGAATTTTTCAAAGACAGCTCAGGACTCAGTTAGACATCAAATTAAGAAGGTAATTTTCCAAAAAGCTAAGCATAGTGAGTGGTGTTGAAAATCACTTTTGACTGAACGAGACAAGCACATCCACAGATCTGGCCCACTTTTTGTTCCTAAAGTTTTGGAAACTTGACTATGAGCTCTGGGGCCCACAATTGTTACCAAATCAATTCATGGTACTGGTGTACAAAAGCATGAAAACCAAGGAGGCATATTCTCTTAAAAACGTAGTAATGCCTTACTGACTCAGCAAATCCATTTATGGTACTAAAATATTCCAATTCTGTTAACAAAGAATTGAAGGGCCTACTTAGTAATAATTCAGGTGGCGCAACCTCCTTCTTAGTAAACTGAAAGTAAATGGTCTGGAATTTTTAATTTTGACTGAAAAACTTTCCATATTGGATACGAACCATTTCACCTGTGCTGTCAATGCAGATTAGCGGTATCTGGCAGTCTCACATTATCTAGTTATAATTGCAGATGCTGCTAGAACCTTTAAAGATAT
>NW_005842383.1:1132-2934 GCF_000455745.1 Alligator sinensis | reverse complement strand
CTCATTTCTGGAGCATTATTGCTAAATGATGGAGAACAGTTATAATCTGTTATAGTTAATTTACTACTACATAAGTAAAAATGGGCTAAGAGCAACACACTTGTTAAATTAAAGAGCACTTAATGATTAAACAGCAGTTAAAAAGTAAGCAGTAAATGGATGTTTTCTTTAGAAACATTCATATTATGAGAATGAGATGACAGAAGCCCTTAAATTTTTTCTCGCTATAAAGAGAAAAAAGATAGCAATAAGTAGACCAGGAAGGCTTTGTTTAAATAGTATTTGGGTTGGATGTCAGAACACTTACTATTGTTGATTAAGCTACCATTACAATGGTATTGGCTTGATTTTCTATTGTAGTGAAATCAGTGGTATTACACAGATCTAAAAGTACTGTAAATAGAATGGAAACTCAGATCTATATTATACTTGATATTATCTGTCTTTCAGTATTATATTGCCGCTCATCACTGTACTATCTCAGCATATTCCCTTTAAAATCAATAACAATAGCAAAATCTCCAGTGGACTTCATGGGTTCTCTGGCAAATTTTCTTTTATTTGGAACAGAGCTCTGTATGAATTAGGCTAGGTTTTTTTTCCAGGTGTGGAATGTTGGGAGGTATTTGTCAAAACAAAGTATTCACAGTGTGAGCATCACTTTTGGTGGACAGGTTTTCTCCAAGGGTAAGTCTCTGCAGCATTTCTTAAAGATAGTCTGAGCAGATCTGTCCGATTGCCTCTGAATGATAACTGACACACAATGCTTTTTCTCCTACTCTTATATGCTTCATCCTGGGTTTTTATTTACTATTCAAAAATGTTTCCAGGTAAACTAAAGTGAAGACCAAGATTTGATACATAACTTATAATTTAATGGAACAGATTTTACAAAAATTGGAATTAAATTGGAAAGACATCTGTTTAAAAGCATTTACATTTACATTTAAAAAAACCCTTATTATGACTCCCTTGCTTCCTGGGCTCCCCTGCGATGGCAGGAAAACCAAGGTGCAGAGTTGTAGTTTAATGTTTTCTATACAGCCATTATACTGACATGCTTTTCTAAGCAGTCTTATATATGTCTCCCATAATGCATTGGATGCTTTATTACCACACTCAATGTTTTTCTTTTTCTATAAGTGTTATTATTTCATAATATCGGGCGAGGATATTTATGAATGTAGATATATTTACTCTGTGTTTAATGACACTTGCCTAATTGGTGGCATATGGCATCTTAATGAAGACTAGGGAATGATTGCATTCAGCATGCTATTTATCTCATATGGAATTTAAACCACATTCTTTTTCTGTGGTCTCTGTATGACCATATGGAAAGCTGGATTTAGCGCAATCACTGTATGGTAAAGAATAAGGCACTCAACTTTATGCACATACTAGTAACAGAATGCTGTATATTACTGTGCTATACAGATATGCTTTAAATGAGAGTTTGTGGCTTGTTTTAGGAAAATACCACAGATTAACCAAGTGAGAGCCAATGGGAGTTGCCATACCTTTCAAAATAACGTATAATGTCAATGGTAAAATAAATATGGAATAATGAAATTCACT
Organism: Alligator sinensis; assembly: GCF_000455745.1. Lineage (NCBI taxonomy): Eukaryota > Metazoa > Chordata > Crocodylia > Alligatoridae > Alligator > Alligator sinensis. Next base: position 1,356 of record NW_005842383.1, on the reverse strand, counting down.
AGTTGTGCAAGGGAGCAGAAACTTAGGAATTCTTTGTAGTCTCCAGCTACCCTCATCTTCTTAAACCTGTGTTTTTCTTAACACTTTGTGTTCCTCTTCTTGGGTTTACACCCTTGGCTATACTCTGAAGTTCCCAGGACCTATGGACCTTTGTAGATTTATAGAGTTTGTGGAAGCCATGGATTCCATGATTTTCCGTCTTCTTTCTGAGTTCCATGGCTTTC
>NW_005842383.1:0-1122 GCF_000455745.1 Alligator sinensis | reverse complement strand
CATCTTGGTTGCTATCAAGGTGGTGTCATTGCCACAGTTATATAATTCAGCCTGTGTGTGAAGTCTCTGACATCTATCCCTCTGTTTGGTAGAGTGAGAAATCTCTGTTGCCATCAAAGTTACACATGCAAAGGGTTGATGAAGATTTTCCTGACTTGCTACTGCATGGTAATAGAACTTCTGCTACAACTTCAAGGGGCGCATCCAGATGAGCACGCATGTGCCTCTTGCAGCATCTCAAACCCCTTTGAGATGCTGCAAGAGGCATGTGTGGGAACAAAAAAATGTTCCCTGTGCTGCAGATTTGCAGTGTTGGGGCAAAATAAGACCCCTGGATATCCAGGGGTCAAACAATACTGCCCCTGACCATGCCCTGAGGCAACTGGAGGCTCAGTCCTCGACAGAGACACTCTGTAGCCTGACAGAGCTCCCTGTGGTTGGCCTTTTTCCTGGTGCTGAAGTATGCTGCCTGCCTGGTACAAGCTACAGGGACCTGGACCCAGCTTCATGCCAGGTAAATAGGGGAGTTGGGGGGCTGGAGGAGTGGGGGAAAGGACCATGGGGCAGGCCCTGCCCAGCCCCTGCCCCTGTTGGTTTCCCCAACTCACCATTTGTTTCCCCCACCCCCATTCATTCCCCCAGCCCACCATTTATTCTCCCTGCCCCCCTTTGGAGACTGGAGATGAACAGGAGAAGAAGCAGGAGGCTGAATGCAAGCAGGGGAACAGCAGGAGGCTAGAGATGAGCCCCTGGGGATGAGCTGGAGACACTCCCCTGCTGTCTCCTGCCTCCTGCTTGTTTTCCTTCTCATCTGTAGCCTCCAGAGGCTGGAGACAAGCAGAGGAATGATCAGAGGGCTGGAGACCAGTGGGGATGGGGGGGGCGGGGGGGGGGGGGGGGCAGAAGTGCTGGCCTCACCCCCCCATCCCCGCTTCCTGCAGGTGGCAGTGATGGATTGTGGGGGGCAAGGCCAGTGCCACTGGCCTTTCCCTCCCCCCTGGCCCTGCTCCCTAAAGGTGGTGGCAGCATAGGGTGCTGGCCAAGGCAGTCAGAGGGGATGGTGGGGCAAGCTGCCCCCTCCCCCCCAACTCCTGGGAGACGGCGGTGGTACGGGGTGGTGGG
>NW_005842382.1:1416512-1445144 GCF_000455745.1 Alligator sinensis | reverse complement strand
CCAGCACTGGCCCCAGGGGGCAGCAGCAGCCTCCTGTCATGCAGTACACATATTGGGGGCCTGCACCCCTGACAGGAGTCCAGCACAGCCCCACAGCCCTCCTGGGGGTGCGGGCCAGTCCCCAATCTGTGCACCGGATGACAGAAGGCTGCTGCTGCTCTCTGGGACTGGTGCTGGGTGCAGCCTGTGCCAAGCGCCAGGAAGGCTGCTGCTGCCACTGGCCCCAGCCAGCAAAAACAGCATGCTGTCATCCCACATGCATATCCGGGGGCCTGCATCCTCAGGATGGCTGCGGGGCTGTGCCAGACTCCTCCCAGGGGGTGCAGGCCCCCGGATCTGTGTGCCATATGACAGGAGGCAGAGGCTGCCGCTGCCGGCTACGACTGGCACTGAAGCCAAGTAAGCCTGGCTTCAAAACTTGAAACATTTTGGAACTTTCAAAACATTTTAAGTGCCCTTGTTTTGTTTTGAAGCTATTTCAAAGACTTTTGTTTCATTTCAATTTTGCTGTTTCAAGCTTGAAACACATCGAAACAACTTTGAAACGAAACACCCAGTGAAATTTCACACAGCCCTGCTGTATGTATTTTGCCTCCCACACGCAAGGGCATAAAGGATGGATGACTACAACTCTTCTTCAGTTTTCTTGTCCATGGTGTCTAGATAATGAAAAAAGGTGTTGTAGGAACTTGGCTGACTAGAGCCTCTTGAAGAACTACAGCTTGCATGGGGTACATAATTAATACTTCTTAACATACCTGTCACTATGGATTCCATTGTAGACAATTGTTGGGCAGCATCCTCTCTGGATGGTAGCAGAGAGGAGTTGCAGTTGCGTCAGTTGAACTGCGATTTTAGAATTGCTCTCCTGAACTTGCAGTCTGACCTAACAGCTAAATCCAAGGCACAGTGTTTGACAAAGGTTAGTAGGGTACTCATCATAACTGCTTTACAGATTTCTGATATTTCTGAAGTTGCTTGTTCTCTGTTATAGTGACCCTTAATGTTCAGTCAGAGAGGTATACCAACTAACTGATAGTATAGTGAGATAAACTGTTACCCATATTGATATCCTTTGTAAGGTAAAGGCTTTGAAATTCAGAACACCTGGCTACAGCTAGATATGAAAGGGGCAATCTGAATAACTTAGTCCTATCAGTGTAATAAAACAAAAGCTTTAATCTACCTAGTACATTTAATTTTATTTTCTCCCAGTATTGAGTGTAACTTGGAGCAAAGACTAGCAGCTTAGATAACTTCTAGGACTAACTTAGGAATGGACTTTCAAGAGTTTTGCATCATCTTACCACTATTACAACTTGCAATGGCAAGTTCAGCCACATGAGCCTGACACACACATTCCTACTTCAATCTATCCCTTGGTTGGAAAGCTATGTTTTTTTCAAAACACAAATCGTGTCTCATGGCCTATACAGTCTTGGATATGCCCATTGCCTGAAGCCACAGCCCTGGCCATTGACCTCATGGTCATTTTAGATGCATCCATTGTTGTCTGCTGTGATATTCTTGCAACCAGATCCTTGTCCTCAGTAGTGCCTTTGGTGGACTGTGATTTCTTGTATACTATAAAGACAAACAGGGCCCACAGATGTAAGTGGGCATAATATTTACCTGACTCATGGCTAGGGTGGAATAGAGGCTCGAATTAATGTTTAAAGTGCTTTGAAATCTTTGAATGGAACAGTAAATATATGATTATTTTAAAATTATAAATGGCATCAAAAGCTTTTGATTGGTCTCTCTGTTGTTAAAATCCAATTTGGAATAAAATATTATTCAAATGATTTAATATTGTGAAATATTCGTTATAAAGACAAACCTTTCTCATAATGTAGCAAACAAGTAAAAGGGGAGAGAGTTCACTTTTACTGTGCAATTCTTGTCTATTTTTATGAGTTTTTATACAGTGGTAAATGGTATGGCTGTACTGTTAGATACCCCTGTATTGTCATATTGAAGAACTCAGATTTAACCTGACCTACTCAGAATGGATATCCACACTACAGTATGTTATGAGACCTTTGTGATACTTCTTTGATAATTCTTTGCAAACCTCCATTAGAAACATGGAAAAGCCACTTCAAGAGTGCACACTTACAGCTTACTGTTTACCTATACACTCATAAGATCAAAACTCCCGGTCTTACTGTTTTTGTTAACAAGGAGCACTAAAAGTCTTCCCACATACTGAGTTTTGGTTTCCATTTTACAATCTGAGATGACAGACGGCACAAAAATGATGAGAAAACTGTGGGGAGGCTTCCAGAAGATTGATTCTCTCATCAGCTGATTCTTTTCTAGTTAGTCTTTTATTGACTACAAAGGTATAGCCAATGCAGAAAAGGAAAACCAGACTGCCCTGTTTAATCCTGAGGGCATTGGCAAAAGGTGATCACTTTTTGAGAAAACAGAGGCCTACAAGGAAATCAGCACACTGTATGAGCCGTTAAGCTGATTTAAACACACAAGGGATGCCTGGGGTTGAGCTCAAGATCTCTGAGGTGTGAGATGAGAATGAAACCATTCCACAGACTAATATTACTGAGCTTTAGTAGCAGGTGGTATAGTTGATCAGTCAGGAACCTGTCATTTGGAGAATAGGCCAATATATCTGAGACACATGAAAAATCCTTCATTTTTCCCTTTTCCCACCAAGAATAAAAATACCACAATTGTGAACTTTGACAATTATCAACTACAAGTTTTCATAATTTAGACAAGTATAAATAAAGGACAGAACCAACATATATTTAAAGAGTGCCTGGGGGAGACTGATAAAATAGTTGAAAAATAAAACAGTGCCATATAGTATATTACAGATACATTTATAACTATGGCACTAGTAACTCCACCTGTGATTCTGACTTGCTTCCTATCAGTCAGCATAGCTCACAATCCCACTCAAATAATAAAGGAAAATTCACACGTGAATACATAATGTCTAAGTACAATTTATTTCACATTCTGTACCTTATGTCCTAGAATTCATGCTGAAGTATGCACACTGTTTGCATGTCAGAAGCTTCTTACTAGCCTCTTCAGGGGCAGAAGCTAAGGTAAAAAGATAGTCAAATCCTGCAGTGACAAATCCCCATTTGCCATTCATCACTCAACAACCACTCTTTAATTGATAGGAGCCAGGGCATGATACTGGTCAAAATGAAAACCCCTGCAGACTTAAACTGCAATGCCAAAAATGTAGCAGCATTTTCTGCTTATTTTATTTTTTTGTTCATTCCTCCTCTTCTCCAATTTTGCCTTATTCCTCAATTTAACTAGACTTCAGCATATGGTTCTTGTAAATTCAACCTTGCTATGACTGGTAAGCAATGCGAGAATGTAAAACCTAATGAAGATACAAAAAAATGAAAAGCCTTTAATGGCATTTACCATCTAGCTGTAAATTCTTATGTTCCCCAGTTCTTAGCAATGCTACAATCTGGACTACTTTTGTGTACCTCTGACATGCTGACACACGGTGCATGCAACACTATTAGCTTTTAAAATCTGGATGGGAAGAAGTAGGCTTTGCATACACATCTCAGTGAGTGCTGGCATTAAACACTCTTAATTCAAGCACTGGTGTTAGTCCAACTAAAGAACAATCTCTCAGCGGTAACATCAATACATAATTCAACACAGATTGGCTAACACAATAATGTCCCAAAAGTTATAGTTTCACAGGCTGCATTCAGATGAGCATGGACATTTAGTTCTTCAGGAACAAGAATCTGCAGCGCATCTGGGGCAGCAGCTACTTATCCCCAGGGAACGTCCTTGCCACATGCACTTTAGTATGCAAGTTACCCCGGTGGCGGTAGGGAAGGCTGAGGCCTGCACTGTGCTGACCCCAGCAGCCTTACCTGGGGTACTGGGGACCTCCTGGGGCTGCAGCAGTGGCAATCCTGCTGGGTGGAGCCTGGCTGGCAGCTGCAGCATGGCTCTGAGCACCCAGGCTCCGCTTTTCAGTGGTATGCACTGCCCATCATTGTGTCCACACATGCAAGCACAGGCACATGCACTTGCACTTGCAGAAGCTCAAAAAGCAGCAGCACAAAATTGTACCGAATGTTTGTGCCTCAGCACACATGCCTGGACATACACTTTGGTGTGGGGAAAATTGTGCCACTGGGAGCAAACTGACCCTGTCCAGCTTCTCCCAGATCTTCGGCCAGGGGAGCTAGAGACTGGGGCCAGCACCTGTGCTCTCCCCAGCAGTATAAAAAATTGCCCTGGTGAGCAGCTCAGCACTACTTGCCCTCAGGAGCTTCTGAGGCCCAGCCAGTTGGTATCTAGGAACATTAGCCCCTTGTGCCAGCTGGACTGCTGAAGCAGGCCTAACCTAAAGTGGCCCCTGTACCCTCAGACCACTGGAGTGGTCTGGTAGTGGGAGCTGTTACCTGGCTGTGACTTGCTGCCACCTGTGACAGCCTGCAGCCCCATGGCTGCATGCCTGCCAGACCCAGACAGAAGCTGCACAGCCACCTGGGTGTCCTGCACTTTTGGGCCAGCTGCCAGTGTGCTGTGTCTGCACAGTTGGCCTTCATATGGAACTGTTGTCATGTTGTGACAGGGGTCCATCTGCGCACCTGTCTAACGGAGGCCTTACCCGCCCACCTATCTCGCTTGCCACACCTTGATGGAACAATAATTATGATGTTATTCAGGTGGAAGGCCGCCCATTTAATACCCCAATGGTAGGGGTCGCTATCCACCGCTCCAAACCTCCACTATACGGTGGCCCATGCCTTGCAGATAATATAAATGTTGACCTGTGCCCTAGGGCATTGGGTCAGCTCACTCTCTGTTGCTGTGCCTCTTGGCACTGGGGTCTGACCCTCTCTCTGTGCCACCTGGCGCTGTACCCCCCTGGCGCTGGGGTCCGATCACCCCTGTCGCTGTGCCCCCCTGGTGCTGGGGTCCGATCACCTGTCACTGCACCCCCCCCAGCCCGGCGCTGGGGCTTTTCACAGTAGTGTGCCCCACTGAGGTCTCATTTTCCCCAAATAGCCTCAGTCTGGTCCACCAGACAAACAATAACATAAATATGAGCCCCTGGGCTATAACATAATAGAAGTCCTATAAGTCACACCCTAACACCTTTTAGAAGACAAGCTTCTCTCTCACTTTACTGGGCCTCCTCACCACCACCAGTACCTATGAGCTCCTATATCCTACCAGAAGCAGAACAGGCAGTCAAGCATCTTCAGCTAGCTTCCTCTATGAGAGCTCCTTCCCTCTTGGCTGCTGCCAGAGAACTAACTCTCTAGCCCCAGCCCTGGAGTTTATGTGCGCCCAGGGCCCTGCCTTCTTCCAGTCAGCTGACCAGCCCAGACGGTTGGGCTACTTACCCCTACCCTCCTGGTGCTTGGGGTTCCTGTAGCCACAGGTCTCAAAGGGGCAGCCCTGCCTCTTAGTAACAGGGCTAGGGTTCCTTATTACACATGTCTTCTGGTGCTCCTGCCCTGCCATCTGGGCAGCTATCACCTAGAAGATGTGCTCATTACAGTGGCCCACTTTGAACAGTTAAAGCTTGTCCTCCTGACCCCAAATGGCCAGGTCAGCCACCTCATCTGCCCTCCAGCTGGGTCCCAGGTGCTGGCCCTGAGCAGGCTCTTTGCCCAGGTCTCACCAGCAGAGATCCTAGTGTTCCATATTTTAAAATTGTAAATTGATAAGTTGGACAATGTTTTAGGGATATATTTACAATTTTAAAGCAGTCTGTAAGCCTACCAGTGCCTCTATCATCATAATAAAATGAATTCTAAATATCAATACACTTTGACATTTTTGTTTGTTTTTTTCTATCAGAAAAATCAGAGCTGTCCCTGCTCACCAGGATGTGGAGCACTGAGCTGCACTGATATGCCCGTGCCCTGCCCCTGTCCTTTCCCCTCACTCCCTCACTCCACACCCCCACCACCCCCCCCCCGGTGCCCCTCACTTCTAACCCACAGCCCCTGCCTGCCCCCACTAGCTATCTCCTGGCAACAGTTCCATTCCAGCACCAGGATACGAGTCCAACTGCAGCTGTCCACCTGCTGTTTTGTGGCTCTGAGCAGTGCCAGCCTTTGTTGTTCTGCTCCCTGTGCCTATGCCAAGGCCCCAGGCCAATCCTGGGATCCCCTCAACTGGGGCTCAGGGACTAGACTGGGCCACCCCCTTCACAGACTTCTCTGTGTGGGGAGAGGGGCTTTAAGCCAGGCTCTGGTGGCCTCTCCTACCTGGAGCGCTCGCCCACCTCCAAACCCCATCTCTCTCTCTCTCTCTCTCTCAGACACACCACTGCTGCCACTTCCCCCAGCCCATCACACCCTCCAAGTGGTTCCTGGGACCAGGAGCTCCCCAGGCTGGGGCTGCATGTCTCAGCACTGGTGTGGGCACAGGGCAAAGCTGCAGTGTGGCAGTTTCTCCTGCAGCCATGGCTCCTGCCACTAGGTCCTGTCCCATCCCATTTGGCTGGCTGGGCATGCAGGGTGTGAGATTTCTATGGTGGGGGTGGGATGTGGGGTTTGAGAGGGAGGATTGTAAGGGTGTGAGGTTTGTGGGGGGATTGGAGAGTTAGTGGTTTGCTATAGGGATTGTGGGGTAGGTTTGTGGGGTCATGGGGCTTGTGCAGGGGTTGGCAGTGTGGATGTTGTGGCTGGGTATGTGGGTGGGGGCTGGTGGGGGAGTTTGGAGATGTGAGGTTTGTGGGTAGGGGTGTGGGGTTTGAGAGTGGATTGTGGCTGCGGAGGGGACTGTGGGGGGGGACTGTTCAGGAGGAGTGGGTCTCCTGCCCACGCACCGCACAGCCCCTCCCCCCTTGCAGCAGCAGCAGAGGATGCAGGGCTCTCAGGGCCCACTGCTGGCAGAGTCCTCCCCTGTGGCCCGGCCTGGCCTCAGCTGCCTGAGACCTGGCATGAGCAGACACCTTTGTGCAGGACCAGGTCACTCTTGATGTCATCCAGGGTCCTGGCACCACACACAAGAGCTGCACATTGGGCCAGGCCGGGTCCTGCTTCCAAGTGCCCCACATGCTGTCAGGCCAGGCCGGCTCCATGGAGGCAGGAACTACCCCCGCCCAATGCGTGGCCATGGGGGGATTTTACCAGCATTGGGCCCTGAGGGCCTGATGGCTGCTGCTGCAGGGGTGGGGAAGGGTGTGGCACACAGTGTGAGGGGTGAGTGGGCATGGACCCACCCCTCCTGAGTAGTCGCTCCCTATACTCTCACACAGCCCCCCCACCCCCCATGTCCCTACTTACTGGGACAGTGCCTAGGTCCGGGTCACTGCTGTAGCCTTGCTCTACTCCTATTTGCCCCAGCACACTGAGGCAGTGTGCTGGAGCAACAGGGGAAGGAGCCAGGCATAGAGACACTGGCTGGGTGCCAAAGTGTCTCCTTGGAAGACCCAGCCTCCAGTTGCTGCTCCACTTTTTTCAGCCACTTGTTTTTTGTTTTTTTTTTTTTGGGGGGGGGGGGGGAGGGGTTAATACCGGCATTTACCACTATCAAATTTAGAGTCCACACTGCAAACATTTTTTAATTCCCAGTGTGCCTTTTGCAGTGTCTCAAACTGCTTTGAGATGCCAGTACAGGCACATGCACATTTGTCTGGACGTGCCCACAGAATGCATGCAGTATCACCAAAACACCTGAATTCCAGTATGATTTAGTATAAAATCAGATGACTTTCACTGCACTCAGATGTGTGAAGTATTACCACTTTCTACCTGCAAACGTGAAACAAATAACTTTTGCTCATCAGAATAATGGTAGTCAGCATTCAGTTGAGGAGGAAGTCTTAGAAATGTGCAAAAACTTTGTATATTTAGTTTTAAGGTTCCCAAGTTGAGGGAAAACAAAATTTAAATAAAAATCGATTAATAAAATTGTGTAAAACCCCAAGTTAAATATTTCTAATATGCCTTATTTTATTCTGGACACATAAAGCCCCTTCCTGTGTGATATCTGTACTCAGGAGAAAAACAGTACATTTTATACACACCAAATGATCGCAGGCTCACACTCAGTTCAATGACTGGATATAGCCTGAACTACATTTTAACCCAAGCAAATCAACATTTAAAAGGAAGATTCAGCATTCCCCAGTAGCTACCCTTTAATGGACTTCCATAACTACATCTCCTAAATCTGTTGCATATTTTGCAGAAGGAACGGTTTTCTTGAATGATCATAGTGTGGACTGTTTCTACATCAGTCTGTTATCTGTTGTTACTGCGTCTTACCCTCCTGTGCCTTATAAATTGTTCAAGAGTTCAGAATGAGTGAATATTCCCATATTATCATTGACATAATCGCATGACAACTGCCTGTAGACTGAGTATATCTGGTTAAATAATCAGTTACGCTAATCATCTGATTGACTGCACAGAATGTGCATAGTAGTACATTTCTGGAAAGTTTTTCCATTAGAGAATTTCAAATATAGTCATAGTTTTATTACAAATCTTCAGTGCAGTGAAGCATAATTTCACGACATGGAAAGTAACTATGAACTCATGTTTTAACCTTGTGTATATTATCTCAACTTCAATTGGTTTCTCAGCCAAAGATCTCTCCCCTTTTGTTTTGTATTAACAGAATCTTGGCTACATTTCTTTATTAGATTAATAACTCACAGAATCATAGAAAATTAGGGCTGGAAAGGACCTCAGGAGGTCATTTAGTCTAACCCCTTGCTCAAAGCAGTACTATCCCCACTTAGATCATCCAAGCCAAGGCTTTGTCTACTCCAGTCTTAAAAGGCTCGAAGGAAAGAGATTCCACAGCCGTTCTGAGTAGCCTGTTCCAGTGCTTTACTATGTTCCTACTGTTAAAGTTTTTCCTAATATCTAATCTAAACTTCCCTTGCTGCAGCTTGAGCGTCTGAGACCATTGATCCTTGTTCTGTTATCTGCCACCGAGTGCATGGCTACAGACATTGCATGAGGGTTCAGATGAAGACGTTTCAAGTAGCATCTTCTGTAACTTGTGCCTGCCTGCCTGCCAACCTCCGAGCCAAGCTGTTTTCAGAATGGGAGGGGGGAAGGGAAGCGGAGGCAGTTTGATCTGGGTTTTTTTCAGTCCTCGCTGGAGTACAGGTATATCAGAGGCCCCACGAGGTGGAGGGGCTCAAATTCACCCACCCCACCCTCCAGAGCTGCCCGGGGAACCCCTAGAACTAGCTCCCTCCGCTCCATTCTCCCCTCCCCCACTCCCATTCGGAAAACAGGGACAGGCTGGGTAGGAGGAGGAGCCAATGCTAGGGGAAATTGGCTGCAGGATGGCAGCCAGCAGCTAGATTCCCCTCCCCACTAGAACCAACAGTGAACTTCTGTTTGGTCTGGGGGATTGTTATAACTCAGAACACTTCCTGCAAAGTGTTCTGAGCTACAGTGGGAGCTTCAGTTCTATCTGCACCCTGAGAAGTCTAGCACTATTCCCTTTGTAATCACCCTTCAGGTAGTTGAAGGCTGCTATTAAATCACCCCTCAGTCTTCTCTTCTCCAGACTAAATAAACCCAGTTCCCTCAGCCTCTCCTTGCAAGTCATGTGCCTCAGCCTCCTAACTATTTCATTGTCCTCCACTGGATTCTCTCCAATTTGTCCACACCCTTTACATAGTGGGGGATCAAAACTGGACACAGTACTCCAGATATGGCCGCACTAGTGCTGAATAGAAGGGAATAATCACTTCCCTCAATCTGCTGGCATTGATCCTACTAATGCAGCCCAGTATGCTATTAGCCTTCTAGGCTAGGGACAGAAATTACACACCAGCAGGCTTAAGTGATCAAAAACCAGAAACTGGTTTAAACCTGTAACAGAACAGACATTTAGTGCATATAAACCAGTTTGAAAATGGCTGAAACTAGTTTGAGATAAACCTGGTTGAATGTAGTATCAGACTTAACTGATTTAGATCAACTGGTTTATGCAATGTCTGTCCCAGACCCCTTGATGGTTTAAGTTAAACCAGACTCTCCTGCATCCCAGCATGCTTTCTGGGCTGCTCAGGGCTCTGACCCTTCCCCTCTGCTGCCCTGGCTGAAGCTCCAGCAGAGACTTGCAGGTACAGCAGGGTCTGCCTGGCTTCCCCATACTCCCCTCATTTCCTCCCCATCCCCACTCACTACTTAAGCAGAGATCCCTTCCTCCTCTTTCCCACAGCATGCACCGTAAGTAGCATGTGGTATACTAGGTAATGCTGAGTGGTGTCTCTGTGTGTGTCTCTAATTTCACTGGGACAAACAAACAGAACAGTGTATGCTTAGGGATTTTTGGAGCTAATCACCTGGTCAACTGGTAAGGTTGGTGGATTCCTTGCTTTGGAAAAAGCTGTTTAAGGAGAACTTGAACTAATGAGTGCAGCTTTGTATTCTGATTGGGTGCTAAATGCTGATAAATGCTCTGTTATCAAGTGGGGGGAAGGGGAGAGGATCTCCCTAATGAGAGCATCCTGCAGGGGCCTGGCCACACCCCTGCCCTCAGCTCAGACTGTGGAAGGAAAGAGAGGGCTGTTCTAGCACCACCCCCCTGGCTTCTAGCCTGAGCCACTGCAGGCATGTGCCTGCATTTTTTCAGTCCAGAGGGGATGTCTGTGTGGTTACAAGCCAGTTTAGGTTAGCCAGGTTAGACTAACCTGCAAAGATTGAATCAATTCAGGCTCAGGCTTTTTGAATGTCTGTCCCTAACCCTTGGCAACAAGGGCACGTTGTTGACTCATATACAGCTTATTGTCCACTGTAACCTCCAGTCAGTCTCCAGTCTGTACTGGTGCATAGGATTGTCTTGTCTTATGTTCTGTCCTTATTGAACCTCATGGCTGCATCCACATGTGGTGTGGATGTTTGGTTTCCTGGGGACAACTAGTAACAGTGTACCTTGAGCCGCCGCTAGTTGTCCCCAGGGAATGCCGGTGTCACAAGCCCTCTGGCACACAGCAGGTTACTCCGGGTAGGCTAGGGGAGGCTGGGTCCAGCCCAGTGCTGGCCCCAGCAGCTTTACCTGGTGTCCTGGGGGCTTCCTGGGGCTGCAGCAGTGGCAATTCTACCATGCAGAGCCTGGCTGGTAGCCGTAGTGCAGCTCTGGGTGGCCTGGCTCCACTTTTGAGTGACATGCACTGCCCATGCGTACACTGCTCCACTTTTTTTCTCCATGTGTTTTTTTAACCCCTGGATATCCAGAGGTCAAAAGAACCCCTCCATGCTGCTTCCCTGAAGTGTGAAGAACAACTGAACATGAGGTATGTGGCACTGAAGATGTGTCTGCGGCACCACCTACCGCATGGCCGTGCACATCTGGACATGACCCATGAGATTTCTTTTGGCCCAATCCTCAAAATTGTTGAGGTCTTTCAATCCTAGTCCTACCTTCCCTGTATCTACTGCTCTCTCCAGTTTGGTGTCTTCTGCAAACTTGCTGAGCATGCACGCCATTCCATCTTCCAGATCATTGTTGAAAATATTAAACAAAACTGGCACCAGGACTGACCCCTGGGGCACTCCACTTGATACTAGCTGCCAACTAGACATTGAGTCATTGATTAGTACCCTTTGAGTCTGATAATCCAGATAGCTTTCTATCCACCTTACAATCCATTCATCTAATCCCTACTCCTTTATCTTGGGAGACCATATCGAAAGCCTTCCTGAAGTTAAGGTATATCATGTCTGCTGCTCTTCCTGCAACCACAGAGCCAGTCATCTCATCATACAGGGCAATCAGGTTGGTCAGGCCTGACTGTTTCTACTCACCTTCTTCTCCTCCAAGTGCTTAGAAATAGATTAACTGAGACCCTGCTCCATGATTTTTCCATAAACAAAGGTGAGGCTGACTAGTTTGTAGTTTCCCAGATCCTCTTTCTTCCCTTTCTTAAATACAGGCACTGTAGATGCCCTTCTCCAGTCATTCATGACATTTCCCACTCACCACGACTTTTCAAAGATAATGGCCACTGTCTCTGTAATCACAATTGGGGGTAGGAGCCATATCTTCCTTCATCCTCAAGTACAAGCACATTATTGAGGTCTGAGACCTAATACATCAACAGTTATTAACAATAAAGTTTCAAATACCTAAAACCAATCATATAACACTTATATTTTCATATAAGTGAACAGTAGAAATATCCAACTTATTAAAAAAAAAAAAAAAATCAATCAAGGTATGAAATTCTGCCAAAGAGGATCTGAGAGGTTGAATCTCCACTAAAAGCTAATACATTAGTTCTGAGCTTCATCCTTTAGCAAAGATACTTTTCAGATGGGAGTCAATGGTGTAGTGGGTTTCTGGGAGTGAACACAGAAAATGGAAAAACCATGGGAAGGAAATTAAAAATGACATTAATAACATACAATAAAAAATGACATCATAATTTCATTATCTTTGCATATTGCTTTGTGTAGATAATACGCAAAGGGTGTATACAGGATACAGAAATGGCTTGAGGATACAGGAATGGCTGAGTTTTAGACTGCCTGGCTTGTCCATCTATCATAAAGAAAGGTGTCCTAGAGTTGGAAGGTACAGTAAATCACTTTATATGCTATTTACTTTACGACTGCTTTCTCTTAATAGTACTAACAAGTTATTTGTGATCTCAATCTCTTATTCCCATAGGTTCATTTTTGAGGAATTTCATTGATTTTTGCTACCAGTTACTAATTCTCACAGGAAGCATTACCCAAAATGCCATCCTTGTTAGTCCAATAGGTATTGTTTTCAAAGTTAAACTGCTGATTTTTGTTGGGCGCAGAAAAGTGTGTATAAAAGAGGAAAATGTAAGCAAAACAGTTTGCTACAGTTAGCAGTCAGACAACCCCTTTTCTCTAAAGAGCCTTTGTTAAAATCCTAACTTCCCAATTTTCTTAAATGAGAGTCATATCTTTTTTTCCACCAGACAAAATAATTACATTTAAAGAGGAGAAGGTACAGAAAAAGGAAAAATATTAAAGATTACATGCACATGCAGCAAGTAAAAAGATGATGTAGAGGGTGCCTAATACACACACACACATGTTCATATATACAATGTACAGTTTTTGTATGAATATTTCAGAGGCTGTGTTTTCAGAATAATATAAAACTAGTATTTGACCACTAGTAGAATATAAAACTAGTATTTAACCAGTAATTTTGCCCTCATTTAATAAGCAATAACACACATGCTCAAGATGTTTTAATAATAAAATTCCGAACACTTCATGTTGGCCTGAATATTACACTCTACTGTATATATCATTGTAACAGGGTGCCATCTTCAGCGGTTTGAAAAGCCTGTGAGTGCATCCCAGAGTCCCTTTATATTCTAACTTTCCTCTGGGAACAAACTCCCCTTCACTCTCCTGCCATGACTTGATGTTCCTTGGTTCTTGAAGAGGAGGCTGCCTCAGAGCTTCCCAGGTAGGATCTATGCTCATACTCACAAAGGAGAGGAGCTTTTGCCTTAAGCACTAATTGCATGCTCCAGCCTTCCCTTAATGTGCCCCATGCCTCACAGGTTTTATCCTAATGTCTCTGTCAGGGCTTCAGCCTACTCGGCTTCTACCCTTTTTCCTCTAGCTAGGCCCACCAGCCTAGACCCACTAGATAGGTCCCGACTCTGAGGCTCTAGCTCTTTAATGCGCTCTGGACCCCTGGTCCTATATAATGTCCATCACTGAGCCCCTGGCCTTTGTCTGCTACACCCCTCTGGGGCTAGGCTCTCCATCCCTTTCACAGCTGTGCCCCCTCCAGACGCTATTGAGGTCTCCACCTCCCCTACAGCCTCCAGTTTTAAACCACCGGTTTTAAACTATAACATAAATAGTAAGCCCCTGGGCTATAACAAAAAGTTAAGAGCGGCAGTTAGCCTTCTTACCTGTTTTCTTTTCATAGGCTCCCCATCTCTGAGTCTCCACTGCCAAATGCACCCACTTATAGAACAGCTGTAGCTTTGCTAGGAGCTTGCTGGAGTTTACCGTCCGTCTCAGCCTTCCCTCCCCTGGCTTGCTCAGGCCAGGGCTTATGTAGTTCTGGCCTTAGGCTCTCTCACAGTCACCTGATAGACCCCACCAGCTCACAGGCCTGTGGGCTCGGCCTTTAATCCCTGCCCTGCTGGCAGACTGTGCTTGGAAAACTCGAGTTTCAAAGGGGCAATCCTGACTTTTCATAACAGGGCTAGGGTTCCATGTTACTGTCACATTAGTATATATTCCTTCCAATAAACCTATAGGGAATCTAATGCATAATAAGTCATTACCAACTTGTCATGATAACACCTGTCACCCAGTGGTATTCACGTGTCATTCCCAAAACTTTAAATTAGGTTGAGGAATCCTTTTTCCAGTGAAGGGCATAAGCCCCATCACCCGATACATTTAAACAAACAAAAAAGGGAACAATTTTGTAATGACTGCAGGTGGGCTAGTCCACCTTAATACTCTTATTCATTTAGATGATGTAGAGGGTGCCTAATACACACACACACATGTTCATATATACAATGTACAGTTTTTGTATGAATATTTCAGAGGCTGTGTTTTCAGAATAATATAAAACTAGTATTTGACCACTAGTAGAATATAAAACTAGTATTTAACCAGTAATTTTGCCCTCATTTAATAAGCAATAACACACATGCTCAAGATGTTTTAATAATAAAATTCCGAACACTTCATGTTGGCCTGAATATTACACTCTACTGTATATATCATTGTAACAGGGTGCCATCTTCAGCGGTTTGAAAAGCCTGTGAGTGCATCCCAGAGTCCCTTTATATTCTAACTTTCCTCTGGGAACAAACTCCCCTTCACTCTCCTGCCATGACTTGATGTTCCTTGGTTCTTGAAGAGGAGGCTGCCTCAGAGCTTCCCAGGTAGGATCTATGCTCATACTCACAAAGGAGAGGAGCTTTTGCCTTAAGCACTAATTGCATGCTCCAGCCTTCCCTTAATGTGCCCCATGCCTCACAGGTTTTATCCTAATGTCTCTGTCAGGGCTTCAGCCTACTCGGCTTCTACCCTTTTTCCTCTAGCTAGGCCCACCAGCCTAGACCCACTAGATAGGTCCCGACTCTGAGGCTCTAGCTCTTTAATGCGCTCTGGACCCCTGGTCCTATATAATGTCCATCACTGAGCCCCTGGCCTTTGTCTGCTACACCCCTCTGGGGCTAGGCTCTCCATCCCTTTCACAGCTGTGCCCCCTCCAGACGCTATTGAGGTCTCCACCTCCCCTACAGCCTCCAGTTTTAAACCACCGGTTTTAAACTATAACATAAATAGTAAGCCCCTGGGCTATAACAAAAAGTTAAGAGCGGCAGTTAGCCTTCTTACCTGTTTTCTTTTCATAGGCTCCCCATCTCTGAGTCTCCACTGCCAAATGCACCCACTTATAGAACAGCTGTAGCTTTGCTAGGAGCTTGCTGGAGTTTACCGTCCGTCTCAGCCTTCCCTCCCCTGGCTTGCTCAGGCCAGGGCTTATGTAGTTCTGGCCTTAGGCTCTCTCACAGTCACCTGATAGACCCCACCAGCTCACAGGCCTGTGGGCTCGGCCTTTAATCCCTGCCCTGCTGGCAGACTGTGCTTGGAAAACTCGAGTTTCAAAGGGGCAATCCTGACTTTTCATAACAGGGCTAGGGTTCCATGTTACTGTCACATTAGTATATATTCCTTCCAATAAACCTATAGGGAATCTAATGCATAATAAGTCATTACCAACTTGTCATGATAACACCTGTCACCCAGTGGTATTCACGTGTCATTCCCAAAACTTTAAATTAGGTTGAGGAATCATTTTTCCAGTGAAGGGCATAAGCCCCATCACCCGATACATTTAAACAAACAAAAAAGGGAACAATTTTGTAATGACTGCAGGTGGGCTAGTCCACCTTAATACTCTTATTCATTTCTTAGCTTCTATTATTTGCTATAAATACCTGCCTATTCTTTCCATGTCCAGAATTCACTTTTAAAAGTGCTTGCAAAAACCATGCTTTCTGCTAGTAGTAGTTTCTAACTAATCTAGGCAGGCATTATCCTCAAAGTAATCTACACTTTTCAAAAGTTGGTGTGGATAGACATTAACATATTCTTGCCATCTCTCCCCCACAAAAAAATTAATCCTTGTCCATGGGAAATCATGAATTAATGTTTAAAAAAGGACCGTTGGCATGGGTTCAACCACAGAGATTACTTTGGGCACAGTTGCAGTGTATCAGGCCATAAGGTAGATGAAGTGATTCTTTATTCATTGATACATTAACAGTCTCAAACTCCTGAAATATCTTAAGAATATTATGTGAGCAACTACTAGTTATTGGTGATGCCAAAAAATGCGACAATGTAAAACTGTCAACATAATCAGGCACACAGGAGGGTGCACGACATCCCTTGGAGAGAAATGCCTTATTTTTGTTTCAATTTAGCATTATTTTCTAATGGAAAGAATGTTTATCCCACAACCAACACATTAGTATACCTGACAGTGAATATCTGATCTGATTTCATTGGTGTTAATAAAAAAAATACAAACAACTAGGCAAAATTACAAAAGATGGTGGGGCTGGAATATACAAGTAAAGTTTATTCTGCATAAGGATATGCTGGTGATTCATTCTGGCATAATTATCTGGTTATTTTATGTGCCTCCCTCTGTTCTCGAGCCACAGAAAATATAGGTATTTTCCAAACTTTAACTACAGATCTTGGATCTTTAGCTCAATGTGTAAATATTCATTTTTTCAGTCCTGACAGTACCCCTTCTTTCCCTGTTGTGTTGGCCAATATGACAGCCAGCATCCTTTAATGGCATACATGGAATATTTGTCAGCAAATATTCTAGAACAGTGGTGCCTGACTTTTTAGGCCCATGGGCTGGATGTGCAGTGTCAGATCCATTTGCAGGCTAGATCTAGTCTGTGGACCTGTTCCAGCTGGCCTAGCCAGGGCCCAACCCAGCCCTGTGGAAACAGTCCAGCCAGGCTATTTCAGTCACATGGGACTGCCCAGGACCCAATACAACCACAAAGGAGTGGTTCACCCAGGCCTTGAGTCCACTCAGCTTCACTGGGTCCCACTCCCCACACTCTGCAGCTGCAACTGGCTGTAGTCAGGCCCCTCTGGGCCATTTTCATGTGGCTGGACCGGACTCTGGTTTGATCCAACCATGTGAGAACAAAGCTTGATCTCTCCATGTGGGACTGGCCCAACTAGGGCCAATCCAGCTAAAGGGGCTTGGAAATTTAGAGGCAGGGGAGCAGTTGAAGTGCTAATTGCTACCATTCCTCCAGTGCCAAATTTCAAGACCCTTGGGTAGACCTCTAGGATGGATTACGTGGTACCACAGGCTGAATCTGTCCCACGATGCCAGGTGTTGAGCACCGCTGGAAAAGCATTAATTCTATGAAGGAGAACCTCTAAATCTCTTACTTTCCAACAGCACTTTTCTTCTTTCTCCCTCTCTTCAAGGATTAACTTACAACAATATCACAGTGCCAGATTCCCCTGTTAGAGAAATATATGCAACTTGCGCATACGTAACTGATGGCTTGTGCATATATAATTAATGGCAAAGTTTTGCTGCCAGTTTATAAACCCAGTTTATTAAAAAGAAAGTTTAGACTGATCTTGACTTACCCTTTAATAAATTGCATCTTAGATTTCCCTCCCTTTTGTCCCCCAACGCATAATGACCATTTGCAAAGATTAAGAAAAATCATTCCTGATCATTGCTGTCCTCAGAACAGAGATGCCAGCACAAAATTCTCCACCCCCTCTCTTGATCTTAGTGTATGTTTTATCCTACCCCTTCATGAGAATGACACTGACATTAAAAGAGAACAAAAAAGGAGCAGTAGCAGCAAGCATGCTGAAGAATTTAACAATGGTGTAAGGATCGTTAAAATAGACAAAATAGAGAATACTTTTTTCTGGCAATATAACAATTTCTTCAACATGCTTCAAACATTAACTTCATCTCATAAAATTAAAAATAAATTGTGGCTTTTAATATTATGACAACTTGAAAAGTGCTATTAAGAAAAAAAGGAGGATTTACTTCTACTTCTAGAACAATAAAACCCGAGATCAAATTTGCTCCTTCTTCCAACATCATTACTGCCATGAAAACAAATTAATGTTGCATCTTTTTTACTGTCTACATGACCATCTTGGTAAAATAAACAACAATATCTAATAATGTCGAGGCCTAAAATAACTGGTAGTTTTTTCATGCTTTAAGATGTTCTGCATTTCGATTGGTCATTGATGACACCTCCTTGTCATACTGTAAGTTGCTGAGGCTGTGAAAGAGCACAAGAGTAGCCAGCCAATCAAATTATAGAACAATGAGAAGGTCAAAGTAACATTGCATGTTGCTGTCCTTCCTAGAATACATTGCATAAGGTATTAAAAGGTGGAAATTTAACCCCTTCTTAGTGTTCTATAATCCTGATTCTTATTACTCAAGTAAAATAGAGCAGGATGTCCCGCTAAGCCAGGGCAAGCAAAGAAGGATAAAACTCTCAAAAAAGGAGGTTATAATTAAGGGTATCACTTGCCCCCTCATTCTGGCTTTTGTGTAAAAAAAAGAAAAAAGAAAAGAAAAGTTGCTAGTGAGGAGGAAATGGAAGTATCTTTTGTTATCCAAAGAAATGAACTATAGTTTTCATCCCACTAGGGGTTTCCACAGTAAATGGAGCTTTTCTTTCTTTCAGCCTTATTTTAGCAGTTCTCAGACTGACAAGCTGTTATAGCATCAAGTTATCTTCCACTGGAGCCATACCATAGAAAAGAGAGTCATATCTTTTTTCCACCAGACAAAATAATTACATTTAAAGAGAAGAAGGTAGAGAAAAAGGAAAAATATTAAAGATTACATTCACATGCATCATATAGAAAAATGGTGTATAGAGTGCTTAATATACACACACACATTCATGTATAAAATGTACAGTTTGTGTATGAATATTTCAGAGGTTCACATCAAATGAGGGCTGTGTTTTTCTACTTAAATCCAAGACCTCTAGCATTAGTTTTCTTACGTTGGTGGAGCCTAAACCTTATCTAACTGTCCATATTGTATATGGTTTGCAAGCTGCAGGCTGTATATCACAATTGTATTGTGCTGTTCACATTAGCACTACACGAGCTGTAATAAGAATGAACAAGTGTTCCTTAAGGACTCCAGGATTTATGAAGGCAGTAAAGAGAGCACCCCTTTCTTTTCTGACATCTTTTGCCATTTAGATGGACAAGATTATATTTTCATCTGCGAATTTTCACAAGACCAGAGAAGTGCAGTATCTATAGAATATCTGCCCAATGTTGCAGAGAAAACTATTTAAAGGCCAGAGATGTGTAGGACTGATACAAACGTTTTTAATATGTTTTTGTTCTGATTTTAACAAAATTGAATCAGGTTATATTGTTGTTAGCAGCTGGGTATTATAGCAAAGTAGGTAATTCAGGCCGAGAAAGCTCACTGGCTGAACGGACAGGACTACTGGTGATAGGGGGAGCAATGACATGAGAAAAGAAGGAAATAAAGGGAACTGGAATGGCACCTGAAAAAAATAATTCTTTTTTATTTCTATTAAACTTAGTCTTTCTATTTGTTTCCATAGAAAATAAACAGAAAAACGCATTCATAATCACAAAAACTGAGGCAGAAAGCTCAACAGCTACTGGCAAAAGGGAAAAAAAGTTTGCATAACTGCAATGTGCCACCCATCTCATTAATATAAGAGCATGCACACATACCAAGTAGGGCTGAGTTTCAGCCCAATTCAGTGGCTGAATCTCCAAATCTAAATTGAATCAGAGGACCTTTAATCTCTCCAAATTGATTCGGAACCCTCTGAATTGATTTGGAGAGATTTGGTGATTTGGACATAGATACCACTTTAAATGTTTTTTTCTACATACCATTAGGTAGCAGGGGCTCTGAATGCTGCTATGCTGGGGCAGATGCAGCATCCCAAGAAGCACCAGGGGCTCCCCAGCGCACTCAGCAGCAGACCCGGAAGTGGACCAGATGCACTTCCTGGTCCACCAGGGAGCAGACCCCTGTTTCCCCCTGGCTCCATGACTGTTGCCTCCTGGGTGTGCGGGAGGCACCCAGGGGCCCCCTGCAGCTGATCACCGAGCCAGGTGGTGCAGGGGGGGCCCCTGTGCGCTCCCTGGCAGACTTGGAAGCGGACTGGAAGTACTTCCAGTCCACTTCTGGGTTCACTGCCAAGCACAGTGGAGAGCCCCCCCACACACACACTCCTGTGGGACACTCCATCCATCCCAGCACTGAAGCAATCATGAGCTGCATTGCTACCTCAAGGTATGTAGAAAAAAACTTGTAAAGCCATGCCTGTGTCCAAATCACTGATTCGCCGAATCAGCATAGAATCGTCAGATTCGGATTCAGCTGAATCAAATCAGGGATAGTGATCCAAATCAACAAATTGAATCACTGTCCCTGATTCAGGCTGAATCTGAATCAAATAGGGCCTGTTTCACATACCCCTAATACCCAGTAAGATGCCACCAGCTCCTGCAATATGGACCAACATGGAACTGACCCAAGGATTATGCAGTTCAGTAGGTATTTCAATCAGTGTGTATACTCCACTTGCATCACAATTCTGAAGTCAAGTAAAAGAATGTAATAATTATTCCCATTTTTCAAAATACTATTGGATCCTTACATGAGATTTGTTTTGGCTAGTCCAAAAAGAACACTCATGGTCCATTATCATAAGTCATCATGAGCATGGCCTTTTTATTACAAATTAATTAAAGCAGGGGTAAAGCAGTGGCTTTGTATAAAATACTAAAGTTGGGTTGGAGTGTTTCCATGGCCTTGCTGCTTAAGGAAATGTGAGAGAAAATCATGCTTCTAAAGCAGTAAAACATCTATAGACAGTAATCACTGATTTGGTTAACTACTCTGGGATACACCTTTGGAGAAAGTTTGTCAGATACTTATCTAGGTGGCAACTAGAAAAATAAAAATACTCCAATGGGTCAGTTACACAACTGGATTTGTGCCAACACTATTCCAAGTACAAATGTTAGGTACGTTGCTTAAGATCTTTCCCTTGTTTGGATGGTTAAATAACTACATTCTCCTCAAGACAATCAGTCTGGGAAATGCACCAAGAGTCACTGACCCATTTTTCCCCTGTATTTAAAACAAGACACACATTTAAGTATTAACGATGCCAACATGTAGACAGATATGCTGGCAGTGAGACTTCCAAATTTCTCCTTTCTTAAGATTAATAAAGCACTTCTTTGGCCTAGAAACCTACCTGTCTGTGGTGCAAAACCACAAGTGAAAGGCCATTATTAGATTGAGATTCACTCTAATGAGACCTACCACTGTCATGGGCAGGTGATGTCGGATCCTATATTCATTCAGAATATGATCTCATGGGAAGAATGAGAAAGATGACTTAAATCATTATTTGTGGTCTTGTTTGTTCTTTGATGAAAAAAGAGGAAAATGGATCTCTGTTGATAGGAAATTTTAAGTTCTAGGCTAGTGAAGAAAAAACTATCTGGCATCTCTCTAACAATTCAGAGCCTGTCCTATACTCTTTAGGATGGACATTCAGGGAGGTTAGATTGAGTTTAAAATGGTCAACCAGTCTAAGGTAGTGGATAGGCTTGTGGGAAATGGAATACAAATGGGATCCATGGTGGGGGATGTGGGGGGAGGGGATCAGGGGGAAAGTGGGATCTTCAGGGGGACTGGGGGGTAAGCAGAGTCTGGAGGGGGGGAAAGGAGAATTGGGGAGTCAAGCAGGGTCCATGGGGAAGATTAGAAGGGCAAGTAGTTCTGTGGGGGGGATTGGGGATTAAGTGGGGTCTACTGGGGGTATTGTGAGGAATCAGGGAGGTTAGCAGGAACTAGGAGCATTTAGCAGGATCATGAGTGCAGGCAGGGTCTGCAGGTGGCTTAGAGGGATTGAGGGGATTAGTAGGATCTGCAGGGGGTTGGTAGGGACCAGAAGGGTTTGACAGGATCAGGGGGGTATCAGGGTCCATGGGGGACTTGCAAGGATGTGCCTCATTGATTTCAAACAGGAAAAACCGTTGACTTTTTAATTTTAGTTGTTTAGAATATACCTACTTAGGATCAATTTAAAGCACCCTGGAGTGAATAGGTGTCCTTCCTTTGACTTCCTGTTTGCATCAGGTACCAGGTGCAGCACTGAGTTTCTCCTGGCTGCAGATGCTTCATGATGAGTGAGGAAAAGGTGATAAAGATATGTTTGTTCCTTGCAGTATGTACACCACAGCCACTGTGATTTTGTGAATGAGCTAATTATCCTTAATTCTTTGCATGAAGTGTGTAATATATATGTTTCTGAATTATGCTGTAGACTTGCCCCTAATCTTTTATGCACTAGCAGCCACATAGCCTGCTGAGGGGTACAAAATAGAGGTTGTAGAGATGTGTGACATGATAAAACACAACAAAACAAATCACCAAGTTAACACAATAGAAATTTTAGTAAATTTGTGGAAGGAGGCATAAAGACAGGTTCACTGACATTAAATTGAGTGTATTATATTTTAATTTATTTTTATGAATTTTTTCTAAATGTTTCATCCCCCAGAGAACATACACTTCAATAGCCAAATAGAAGATCATGCACAAAAGACAAAGATCACATTCCTCAAAGCTAGAGAGGTTTTATGCATAGTTGTTCCACCTTCTTCAATCTTCAAAGGAGGTCAATCATATAAATTCAGTAAAGACAGTAATGTGTGAATCTGATGCTACCCTGACCCCTCTCCACCTTCGAAAGCAACTCTAAAAGCTTAAACAGTAAAATTCAAGCAAAAAGGCACCTCCACTGCTGCCAGACAGATAGATAGCCTATGCCTGAACTCAATTTACAAAACAGAGACATCACTGTATGTTAGCCACTTTAATAGATTCAAGTTTACTTTCAGAATATACATCTACCTTCAGCAAACTGCAAAGCAAGAACAGAATAAAAATTGCTGACTGAGAAAGTGGTCAATAAGCCAATAAGTGGCATTATGAAAAGAGGACAATTAACCAGTGTTAATAACTTTCTTTCACAATAAAGTACCTTTCTCCCCTCTTCAAAATCTGCCACTGATGGACTAGTTCATAATTTTACTAATCCAGAAAAGCTTAAAATAACTTGTGCACAGTATACTGTAGAAAACTGTCAGGAGTTCTGATATAGTCACCCCGAGGTCTAATCCCATTATACTGGATGAAACACTACAAGCTTGCATACAAGGCAAACCCTACCCAAGAAACATCAAGAAAAATCTAAAGTACTGTAGGTGTCTGGCCTTAAGTGTTGCTAGAACAGTAACAAGCTGCAAGCAATCTCTGAATCTAGAAGTGGCAGTAAATAGGATTGCTTTCAGTTTATGAGCTGGTAAGCCTGTTTCATAGAGTAGTTCATGGTGACTGACAGTTAAAACATTGGGTCATCCACTAGGACTTGTGCTACATGCCAAGTGGCACAAGGCCATGAAGACTGATGGCACCAAGAGAAAAATCTTACAACAAATGCTCATTTGATATAGCTACCTAGAGAGAAGATGAACAAAGGTGGAGAAATAATTCAAAGGTGTAAACATCTCTCAAAAGAAACATCTGAGTCTATACCAACAAAAGTAAATAGTATGTTTTCAAAATGTTGCTATTGTTTTGGCAATCAGCAGAACAATTGCTTGGTGAGATGAAATGAAAATAAAATCCTTTCTGCTCAGAAAGGTTTAAAAAGGCTCAGTCACTCCTCCTTGGAACCCCATCCTCTAAGATGGACTATTTTTCTTTGCTTCTCTGCTGCTGTTCTTTGCAATTTGCTCTGTGCGTATGTGCGTGAGAGTGAGAGTGTAAGAATGATGTTGAGAGTGAGATGCACCTTCTAAGAGACAGGGTTGTGGTATGTCAGGCTAACATAAGATTTTGTTCACCCAGAAAATGTATTCCGATGTGCAACTCTCCATTTCATTTTTAAATGTGAGGCAATATTTCCTGTCAGGAAAATTTTGGTAGGAGGAACTATATAATAGCCCTTTTAGAAAGAAAATAGGGATTTGGGGAATGAAGGACTATTCATCATTAAATGTAATGCAAGAAGTACAAAGTAGTGAAACAGTGAGTCATGTTTTATCTCAATTCACCCTAGAAACCAGCTGAGGAGATAACACACACACACAATTAAAACTAAACTGGTAGTAGGAATGGAAGATAATGTCTGAGGAAAATTGATGAGCAAGCAGATATTTTGAATTGTTGTGAAGGGGTAACAGCAGCGAGTTTAAGAATGGGC
Organism: Alligator sinensis; assembly: GCF_000455745.1. Classification (NCBI taxonomy): domain Eukaryota; kingdom Metazoa; phylum Chordata; order Crocodylia; family Alligatoridae; genus Alligator; species Alligator sinensis. The sequence continues at coordinate 1,420,834 of NW_005842382.1, read as the reverse complement.
CAAAGAACTAAGGCATGTCATAGCTAAAATAGAATAGATTTATGTCAATACTGTACAGTAGGGCTGTGTGAAATTTCGAGAGCCGTTTTGTTTTGGAGCTGTTTCAGGCTGTTTCGGCACCTGAAACACCAAATCTGAATCAAAACAGAAGGATCTGAAATGTGTCAGAAATGTTTTAGAGAATTTCAGAGTTTCGGAGCCAGGCTTGCAGGGCAACAAAAACTAAGGAGGGGGTGGGGAAGAGGGCAGGAAGGACTGCTCCATTATTGACATCTAGCTCCCAGCTTGATTCCCCAGCTCTCTGATAATTTCCCCAGCTGTTCCCGAGGGGCACAGGTGCTTTGGATCTGCAGGCTGCTGCTGCAGTCTTGGGTTAGCGGCAGCCACTAGGCACAGCCTGCACCTAGTGCTGAGATGACTACGCTGCTACCGCTGGCCCCAGCCTGCACCAGCAGCCTGCTGAAAGCTGGCGTGGCATGTCCAGGGGCCCATGCCCCCCAGGAAGAGCTGGGGAAAATGATCAGAGAGCTGGGGAATCAAACCGGGAGCTGAGGAAATCAAACCAGGAGCTGGGGGGAATTTTCAGGTCTCAGTTCGACTCACCAGCTCCCCGATCTTTCCCACAGGTCCCTGAGTGCTTCCTAGCTCTTTCTGGGGAGTGCAGACCTCTGGATCTGTGGCAGGATGACAGCAGGCAGTATAGCAGTGGCTCTGGGCTATTTTCCCAGCTAGCAGCAGCAGCGGCCTGCTGAAACCCGGCGTGCAATCTGGGGCCCGCAGCCCCTGGGAACAGCTGGGGGAATGATCAGAGAGCTAGGGAATTTAACAGGGAGTGCTGGAAGACTGCTGGAGCTGCCTCAGCTCCCAAACAGCACACAGCACCCTGCTCAGCTGAGCTGCACCCATGCCATGGGGCAGCTGCCGCGGTGCCAGCTGGGGAAGGACGATCCCTGCTGCCCCCCACTGCTCCAAGTGGCATGGAGGGGCTATCCTATGAGCTCCAGAAGCCCTGATCACTGCTGCTGCAGCTAGTGAGTACAGGGCTTTTTCTTTTTTTTCTTTTTTAAGTGCCAGAAGTCTGGGGCTGGGCAGGGGATGGGGCTGGGCAGAGCAGCTCTTGGGGCTTCTCCTGTGGCTCCCCCCACTGAAGCAGAGGCAGACACAGGAGAAGCCACCATGTCTGCCCTGCCCAGCCCCATCCTCCACCTGGCCCCAGCCTCCCTGCACTAAAAAAAAAGAAAAGCCACTGGGTGCCAGGTGGCGGGGAGGGTGATCCCTGCTTCTCCCCCCTGGTCTGCCACAAGTTCCCAGAGGCCTCATTCACCACTGCTGCAACTGATGAGTGTGGGGCTTTTTTATTGCTTTTTTTTTTTTTTAAAGCTCCGCACTCACCAGGTGTGAAGATGACAGTATGCTGCCACTGCAAGCTGGGGCAAGTGCCAGCACCGGAGTCTACCTGGCACAGCCCATGCTGTACACTGGGAAAAACCCAGTGCTGGCACTGGCCCCAGCCTGCAGCAGAGGCATGCTGTCATTCCACCCACAGATTCTGGGGCCTGCACCCCAAGAGGGCTGTTGGGCTATGCCAGACTCTTCTCAGGGTTCGTGGGGCCCTGGATCTGCGTGCAGGATGACAGCATGCTGCCACTGCCAGCAAGTGATACTAGTTTTGCTTTGAACAGTTTGAGGTGCCGATTCACAAAACCCCTAAACCTATCTCCTTGAAACTTGACAGAATTCATGCCCTCAGAAGGGGCTACCATCTCTGCAATTTTCATCTGAATCAGGCAGGAAATGACGAAGTTACAGGCATCTTAGTGATTCCCCATTATAGCCTATGGCAAAAACACTGAAACAGAATCAAAACTCCAAAACAGATTTGGCTGAATTGAAATGGAACAGTTATCCAAAACACTGAAACAAGTCACCATGCCTCTGAGACACCAAATCCAAAACTGAAATGAAACATAGCTGTTTTGCACAGCCCTACTGTAAAGGAGCCATGAAGTCTAGAGGGTATACAGATATAATTTAAGGAAATAACAGAACTAACTAAAATAAAATTATTTCTAATTATTGTTATTATCATAATAGTAAGAAGTAGGAGGTGGAGTTATATCCTTTGACAGTTATGGGCCCCTACAGTACACCAAGTTATTCTCTTAAATTTATCTAATGTAAATATCAAATTAAGGGCAGTGTATTATTTGCATTCATTTCATTCTTCTTCTAGAAATGTTTGGTTTAGAATAGAAACCTCCAGGGCCAGGGACAGACATTATACCTAAACCTGTTTAAGTGATCAAAAACTGATTTAAACCTGTAACAGAACAGATGTTCAGTGCACATAAACCAATTTGAAAATTCCCAAAACCGGTTTGAGATAAGCCTGGTTGAATGTAGTCTCAGACTTAACTGATTTGGCTCAAACCAGTTTATGCAATGTCTGTCCCAGACCCCTTGCTTGTTTAAGTTAAACCAGACTCCCCCAATATCCCAGTATGCTTTTTGGGCTGGGCAGAGCTACCCCCCACCCCACTCCACTCCCTGGCTGCAGCTCCAGAGACTACGGGCTACTCCCCTCTCCCCCTCACCACTCCCTGCTAAGCAAGATTTCTCCCCTTCCCTCTGCCTTGCTGAGGTGGTGTCTGTGCCATGCCGGCTATGGTCCCATGCTGAATCAGTAGAATCAACAGGCAGAATCAAAAGGTAGCTGGTAATGTCCCTCTATTGTTTTCTTAATGGGGTGATAATCATTAATTAGCAGTGATAAATACTGTTATCAATTCCCTGCTGAGCTAATCAGAGCATCCTGCCAAGGACTGACCACGCCCCCCTCCATTCAGTTTTGTGGAAGGAAGGGAGGGTTGCTCTAGCACTCCCCAGATTCTAGCTTGAGCCACTGCAGGCATGTGTCTACATTTCTGGGATGTCTGTCTGGTTAAAAAAATGATTTAGCCTAGCCACGTTAGACTAACCTGCAAGGATTGAATCAATTCAAGCTCAGGCTTTTTGAATGTCTGTAACTAGCCCAGGTGCTGATACAATGATGTCTCTAACTATGGTAGCCTATATATTCCAGCAAACTGAAATTTATCCCTGTGCAAAGGGCCAGTACAAAGTGTAAGTCACATTTTAGTCTCCCCAAATCAGGCATAAGTGAGTCACTGACCTAAAGTTGTGTCCTTACAGAAGGATGGATTTCACCTCTACAGTCTGTGCCTATGTAGCCTTTGACTGCAACTCTGGTATCCTTCATTACTATGTTCTATAAAACAAAAACAAACCAAAAAATAAAACAAAACCCTGATTCTAGAAAAAATAAGGGGTTTTCTTTTGTGGGGGAAAGCAGGAAAAATGTCTATGAGTAAAAGACGTTTCCAGCCTAAAAGTGTTGCAATCTCATAAAACAAATGGTATCTCATAAACAAATGGTATATTTTCCTAAATCCAAGATGGAAAGAAAAGAATCATGAGGAGAGAGGAGATGGGATGAATTGAATCATTTTTCTGTTGGATGGAGTGCAGTGCAGATGCAATGATTTTTTTTAAATGACATTTTTAACACTGACTTCATTTCCAAACCAAAACTGTGGTTTCAGCATCTAAAGTGCAAGTCCCCACCAGGCTAAGTTTTTATTAGTGTCATAGCCAAAAAAGGCACATGAGCTAGGGACAGACATTATACATAAACCAGTTTAAGTGTTACTGGTTTAAACCTGTAACAGAGCATATGTTCGGTGCATATAAACCAGTTTGAAAATGCCTAAAACCAGTATGAGATAAACCTGGTTTAATGTAGTATCAGACTGAACTGATTTGGGTCAAACCGGTTTATGCAATGTCTGTCCCAGACCCCTTTTCTGGCTTAAGTTAAACCAGACTCCTCCAGCATCCCGGCATGCAGTCTGGGCTGGGTGGGGCTCTCCAATCCACAGCAGAGTTGTCCTCTCCCCTCTGCTCCCTGGCTAGAGCTCTGGCAGAGACTGCAGACGCCTGCCTGACTTCGCCCTGCTCCCCACCTCTCCTCCCCACTCCCTGCTAAGCAGAAATTCCTAGTCCCCTCCACCTTACACAGACATATCTCAGCATTAGCTAGCAGATCACACGCTGTCTACAGTCTGTGCTGTGGGAGACAGGACATACACAGAATCAACAGGTAGCTGGTAATGTCCCTCTGTTGTTTTCTTAATTGGCTGATAAACACTGAGTTAGAGGTGATTCATAGATTCATAGATTCTAGGGTCGAAAGGGACCTCAATAGATCATCAAGTCCGACCCCCTGCATAGGCAGGAAAGAATGCTGGGGCTAGATGACACCA
>NW_005842382.1:1412855-1416060 GCF_000455745.1 Alligator sinensis | reverse complement strand
GTCATGCATCTGCTGATGCATGATAAAGTGCCATTAGCTTTTCTGATGGCTTCGTCACACTGACGATTCATGTTCATCTTGGAGTCCACTAGGACTCCAAGATCCCTTTCCGCTTCCGTGCCACCAAGCAGGTCATTTCCTAGGCAGTAGGTATGCTGGACATTTTTCCTCCCTAGGTGCAGCACTTTGCATTTCTCCTTGTTGAACTGCATTCTGTTGTTCTCTGCCCATATGTCCAACCTGTCCAGGTCTGCTTGTAGTTGTTCCCTGCCCTCCGGTGTGTCCACTTCTCCCCACAGTTTTGTGTCATCTGCAAACTTGGACAGAGTACACTTCACTCCCTCGTCCAAGTCGCTGATGAAGACATTGAAAAGTATCGGTCCTAGGACCGAGCCCTGCAGGACCCCAGTGCCCACAATTGATAACACACTGTGTTATCAATTCCCTGCTGGGCTGCTTGGGGTGGGGGAGAGCTCTCCCAAATCAGAGCCTCCTGCCAGGGCTGGCCACGCCCCCCTCAACTCAGTACTGTAGAAGGGAAGGGAGGGCTGCTCTAGTGCAACCTGGCTTCCAGCCTGAGCCACTGCAGGTATCTACCTGCATTTCTGGGATGTCTGTATGGTTACAAACTGGTTTAGCCTATCCAGGTTAAAGTAACATGCAAAGATTGAATCAATCAGGCTCAGGCTTTTTGAATATCTGCCCCTAGCCTTATTGCTCCCACCACCCTTGCCACCAAAGTCCTTTGAGCCCCTGCAAAGCCCAGATGGGGGTTGCTTGGACAAAGGTCATCTCTGGCCCCAAGGCACCCTGTGCCAGGATCACCATACCCCTGGAACTCCACAACAGATATGAGCTCCTCACAGCAACATCAGCAGAGCCAGCAGAGTCACCGATTCCAGCACTTGAGGAAGGAAGGCAACCAACAACCACACCTAAGAAGAGATGCAGAGTGGTTGTTGTGGAAGATTCCCACTTGAGGGGGACAGAGGGTGCAATCTGCCACCCCTATCCCTTAGCCCATGAGGTCTGCTGCCCACAAGGGGCCTGTATCCAGGATGTAGCCAAAAGGATCCCAAAATGTATCTGGCCTTCCGACCACTACTCCATGCTTCTCATCCAGGTGGGCACAAATGACAAGGGTTGGAGCAATCCTGGCTGGGCCATGAGTGACTACAAGGCTCTGGAAGCTGGGATCAGAGGGTTAGGGGCACAAGTGGTTTTCTCCTCAATCCTCCCAGTTATGGGTCACGGGCATAGGAGGAAGAGATGTATTTCATAGATTTCATAGACATCAGGGCTGGAAGGGACCTTGGAAGATCATCGAGTCCAGCCCCCCGCCCAAAGGGCAGGAAGTCAGCTGGGGTCATAGGATCCCAGCAAGATAAGCATCCAGTTTCATCTTGAAGGTGTTCAATGAAGGCGCTTGAACCACCTCCGGTGGCAGGCTGTTCCAGACCTTGGGGGCTCGGACAGTAAAGAAGTTCTTCCTTATGTCCAGCCTGAAACGATCTTGAAGTAGTTTGTGACCATTCGACCTCGTCATCCCTTGGGGCGCTCTGGTGAACAAACGTTCCCCCAGATGCTGGTGGTCACCCCTGATAAACTTGTAGGTGGCCATCAGATCACCCCTAAGCCTGCGCTTTTTCAGGCTAAAGAGCCCCACGGCTCTCAGCCTGTCATCATAGGGTCTGTTTCCCTGACCTCTGATCATGCGCGTGGCTCTTCTCTGGACTCTCTCAAGCTTCTCCACATCCTTTTTGAATTGTGGAGCCCAAAACTGGACACAGTACTCCAGCTGCGGCCTCACTAAGGCCGAGTACAGGGGGAGAATGACGTCCCGGGATTTGCTTGAGAGCAAAAATAAAAATGTTTGTGCACTCCCTGCTCCTCCATTGCAGAAATCTATTTTAATCCGTTTTTAAAAACACACTTATTCTCTAAAGCAATTGGCTCCAAAATTTGAACATCATCAGATTCTCGTCCGCCCACTTGCTGAGCCTGTCCAGGTCAGCCTGGATAACCTGCCTGTCTTCTGGTGTGGATGCTTTGCCCCAAAGTTTGGTGTCATCGGTGAACTTGGCCAGTCCGCTTCTGACTCCAGTGTCCACATCATTAATGAAGATGTTGAACAGTATGGGTCCAACATGGTATTGGACCAACATGGGTATTGAAGAGGTTAACAGAAGACTGAGGCATTGGTGCCACTGTGAAGGCTGCAGCTTCTTCAATCACAGTCCGTACCTCAGGAAGCGAGGCTGTGGTCTGCTGGGAAGAGACAGCCTCCACCTCATCTCAGTGGGAAAGAAGCTTTTTTTGACCAGTTTGGCTAACCTGCTTGACAGAGCTTTAAACTAAGCTCACCTGGGGATGGGCAGACAACAATCAGAACAAGCCCAGGAAAAGATAAGCACATATTCAGCAGGTCAGGAAATACAATCAAACTTACTTCTACCTCAGGCCACGGACAGGATTCTTCTAAGTGTACAGAGAAACCTAGATCTTCCAGTGGCAGGCTTAGCTGCCTGTACACTAATGCCAGGAGCATGGGAAACAAACAGAAGGAACTGGCCCTCCTACTCAGCAAAAACAAATATGATCTCATAAGGATAATGGAGACCTCGTGGGACCCCACCTATGACTGGAGTACAGGTATAGATGGCTATACCTTGTACAGGAGGGATCATGCTAGGAAGAAGGGTAGGGGTATAGCTCTCTATGTCAAGGAGCAGTACAATCCCTACTAGCTGACATTTGCATCCAAGTGACTTGAAACCCTCTGGGTTAGAATACGGGGAGAACATGTTGAAGGGGATATAACCATAGGAGTCTGTTACAGACCCCCTAACCAGGAGGAAGAGCTTGACTGTGAATTCTCTAGGGAACTAACAGAGGCTGCACACTCTTGATGCATGGCTGTCATGGGTGATTCCAACCACCCTGACATCGCATGGGAGGAGCATTCTGCCAAAGCTGATCTGTCACGTAGCTTCCTCACCTGCATTGACAAGCTCTATCCGACTCAAGAAGTCCATGGGCCAACAAGAAGTGAGGCACTGCTAGATGGTTCTGGCCAAAGGGGGTGATCTAGTGAGCGACCTGAAGATTGAAGGGAAGCTCGGTAACAGTGATCACGAGTTGACCACCTTCCTTGTCCTTCTTCAGATACGTAAGAAGTCAAAAGAAAAATAAGGGCAACCTTGGA
>NW_005842382.1:1399950-1412845 GCF_000455745.1 Alligator sinensis | reverse complement strand
CTGACACCCAGGAAAAAACTAATCTCCTCAATGATCACTTTGCGTCAGTTTTTCACCAGCCTAAAGGGATCACCCTGCCAGGACACAGGATTATGAGGGTATGGGTGACCATACACCTACATTTGGTGAAGAGCTTGTGAAGGAACACCTTGAAAGGCTGGACACCCATAAGTCAGCAGGCCCTGATGAAATGCACCAAAGAGTGCTAAAAGAGTTGGCTGACATCTTAGCTCAGCCATTGGTATGGCTATTTGAGAACTTGTGGCACTCAGGAGAGGTTCCCAAAAACTGGAAGAGGGCCAATGTGGTTCTTATCTTCAAGAAAGTAAGGAAGGAAGATCCAGGGAACTACAGGCCAATCAGTTTTACCTCAATCCCTGGAAAAATCTTGGAGAAAATTATCAAAGAATTCATCAATAACAGACTGACAGAAGACACCATTCTGAGAGATGCCCAACACGGCTTTGTTACAGGTAGGTCATGCCTGACCAACCTCGTCTCCTTCTATGACCAGGTGGCACATCACCTGGACAGGGGAGTAGAGGCTTATGTCATTTACTTGGATTTCAAAAAAGCCTTTGACTTAATCTCCCATGATGTCCTTAGGGCAAAATTGGGGAACTGCAGCCTTGACAACCTCATGGTTCAATGGCTGGGGAACTGGCTCTGTGGCTGGACTCAAAGAGTGATAGTCAATGGAACCAAGTCAACATGGCACATGGTGACCAATGGCATCCCTCAGCGTTCAGTATTTGGACCAGTGGAGGATAGGCTGAGGATTCAGGCCAACTTCGAGAGGCTCACAAGGTGAGTGGATATAAACCTGATGACCTTCAATATAGAGAAATGCAAGGTGTTTCTCCTTGGGAGGAAGAACCCACACCATACCTATAGGCTCAACAGTGATTAACTCACTAGCACTATATCTAAAAGAGACTTGGAGGTCACGACTGACCACAAGATAAATATGAGCCACCAATGCAATGCTGGAGCTGGCAAAACAAATTAAACCCTGGCTTGTCTTTACTAATGCATCTCAAACGAGACCCAAGATGTCATTCTCCTGCTTTACTTGGCCTTGGTGAGCCCGCAGCTGGAGTACTGAATCCAATTCTGGGCTCCACACTTTAAAAAGGACGTGGAGAAGCTCGAGAGAGTCCAGACGAGAGCCACACACATGATTAGAGGTCAAGAGAGCAGGCCTTATGAGCAGAGACTGAGAGGCACGGGACTCTTCAGCTTGAAAAGCATAGGCTCTGGGGGGACTTGGTGGCAGTTTATAAGTATATCAGGGGTGTAATTCAAGATCTGGGAGAACGTCTGTTTACCAGGGCATTGGAAGACAAGGTCCAACGGCCACAAACTGCTAGAAGATCATTTTAGACTGGACATAAGGAAAAAGTTCTTTACCATCTAACCTCAGCTGACTTCCTGCCCTTTGGGCAGAGGGCTGGATCCAGTGATCTCAAGAGGTCCCATCCAGTTCTAATGTCTATGAAATGTATGAAAGGTGCTTCAAAAGAGCATCCAGGACAAACAATTCTGAGACATATGAGCCACAAAAGCTGCTTACCTTATCAGGGTGGAGATACCCCTTTGAAGTAAGAAAAATAAAAAGGGTGCCACAGTTATAGTGATGCCTACATATGTGAACTTTGTAGTCCTACAGGCAGAGGATGACAGAAGCATGATTTCGAGCAAGTCTTCTGGTTGCTGGATCTCATCAGTCCAGGTGCTGTGCTAGCAATGAGAAAGGAAGTATCATTTTCTGCTCCTGACAGCTCCCCCTTAAATGTGCCTCTTATATGTGGTGCCCTATGTCGCTGCCTATCTCTAGGCAGCCTCTGTTTCCATGGATGCTTTTAAAGATTTTAAATCCTTCTTTTCACCTGGAAATGTAAATTTGGAAACTCTATCAGAAGGATTGCCTAGTAAGTATTTTTAATCAAAAACTAAATTTTAGGGGATGCATTTATATCAAGCTTCCCTTAATGCAACCACAAAATTTGCAAGCACTTCAGTTTTGCACATATAAAACCTGCATTTGTGTGCATAAAACAGGTAATTATGCGAATGCTAACCTGCCCAGTCATCTGTTTTGTGTGTACAAATGCAGGCTTTCCGTGTGCATAATGGCTGAGCTAGCAAATTTGGATCTAAAGGTATAGCTGCACCCACATTTATTTGTGTAGATTAATACATGAAAGGGAAAACACAAAAAGTGGGCTCCAAGCATTAAAAATAGAAAAGAAATGCCCATTAGTTTTCCCTGCACTACCCTTGCAAAAACAGGGAAAAAGGAAAGAATACCTGTAATGTAACCAGCAAACTCGAACAACAAGCTCACTAATATTCCAGCAAACCCCAAAATACCAGCTTTCCTTTTCCCTACTCTTCCCAAAAAGTTATTTTAAAATTCAACATGTTCAGGATTAGAGATAAATTAAGACCTGGATCATGGCTGACTGGTGATGCTGGAATGTGACAGCTCATGATTTGAGCCCAGCACTGAAACAGTTAACCCTAGCAAGAGCAGTGGAGGAAACCAGAATTTGTTCAGCCATTGGCTTGACCTGGAAGGACAGAGACCTTGGGATTCTGGTGGCTGTACTTTATGAGCTACAGCACAAACACCTGTATTTGCTACAACTGTAGAAGTTATGGTAAGGGAGGCGGGGGGAAACAGAGGTGGTCTCCTAGGTAACCAGGTCCCAAACCACAGGCAGATGACACACAAAACACGTCCATCACTGAGACAACTGGCTGCAAAGGGATTAAAATAAGGAATGGGTAAGTAGAAGAGGCTGCAGACTGGTTTCTGCAGTGCCATCAAAGGTTGCCACAACCCTCTAGTCTGTATTCCCTTTAATAATCTAAACCCATATTTTCTTAGGAATTGCCCAGTCACACTAGTAACTCAGTTAATGGTGTGTACATGTACCAGAAATTTGTGCATAAAAATGCAGACAGCCTGAATACACATACACAGAAACGAGAGGGTTACAGATGTGTGAAATTCCCATTAGAATCCAGTTGCTCTAACCCTAGACCTATATTGAAAAGTGTTTTCTGATCTTAATTGTCACAATGGCTGTTCGGAAAACTGCCCAGATAATAGAAGCAGTATGGATTTCTCCTGTGTTGTAAGGCACCAGTTGGAGAAACAGGTTCTTGAGGAAAGCCACAGACTGAAAAAGCTGGTAGAGCTTTTCATGTACTCACTGAGCATCAACTGTTAAAACATCCTCAAATGATAAGCTCCTGAGTCTCGTGGCATTTGGCCAAAAACAGCAGGATTCTAAATCAGCAACAATGAGAGTAAAGTAAACTTTTCTCCACTATGAGCACTGATGTCAAAATCTGGGCAGTCCTCTAGGATAAGACAGATAATTTCAGTGGCATATGTCTCAGCTAATTCTGATCTTTTAAACACCAGCTAAAGCTATGGGGCAATATCTGTGGAAATCTAACCTCTCAAGGACACATGCATAGGGAAACAGATGGCTTGCAACAGACTGTTTAATCCCAAATCAAATAACAGAATCAGCACTTCAGGATGACTGCTTATATAGACAGTTTTGTTAGACAGTGTGGTCCATCGCTTGGCATTATAGGGAATAGAGGCCACAATAATGTATATACTGTGCTAGTTAGCAACATGTAAAAGTTTAATATTTAAAAGGGCAATTTGCCAAAAACTGCATGCAAGCTGACTGTACTTGTGAGCAAATCATTCAGACTTGGCTCAGAATGGTTCTCTCATTTCATCTAGTAGTAAATACAGTAACGTGTAAATTTTTTTCCTTGTCCTTAGCTCTTTAGTCAAGTGCCATTAAGTAGTTCTGTCAAAACGCCAGTTCGATTCCACCTGTTCTGTGGGGGAAACTGGCCATTCTAAAGCTTCTACAATTGTCAGGCTAGCAAAAATATAATTATTTTAAAACATTTCTAGAGCATCTTGTGCTGCATGGTGTGCATGAGGAAACTGATAAATTATATAGATGACCAAAAAGTGACAAAAAGTCAAGAACACTAGAAGATATCAACAGCAACACTTCTGGTAATGCTATCGTTCACTTCTGCATATAATCTTAAAAGCAACCAAGTAACAATTTAATTGCTTGTTTTGTTATTAAGAACAGTCCTATCATATTTTAAATAGTGTATACTTTAATATACATCTTATTTATTAGTTCAGACAAGCTAAATTAATAGTCCTATACTCATAAGCCAAAAAGTCAATGACCTGGTTTTGGGAAATTCTTAATTCTTGCCAATTAATCCAATGGGATGTGGTGCTTAGTATCTCTGAAAATAAAATCTTATCTTGGTGTCTAAATATGAATTTATTTGAAGTTTCTACATTTCCATTCAAAGCCATTATTTGAAGCTTCTGTTGTTTTTAATTTAACCATCTGAAATGGTCTCAAATAGAAAATAAACCAGGCACCCTTTAGGAAAATTAACTAACCAGCACAAACCAAGAGATACAGTTCATTTGTTTACTGAGTGACCTGTACAATCAGCCATTATATTATGTTTTGGTAGCACTGGAATTACGTTGCAGCTGTGGTGGTCCAGAAAATATGCAAAAAGAAAGGATTCTTGTAGGTGATATCTTTTATTGACTAACTGCATGTTCGAGATAGACTTAGATAGGCATTCATTCTGCAGCCAACCCCTTTCCACTGCTTTACCAAACTGGGGTAATCCCACTCTGGGAAAAGTGTGGGGAGCAGTGACTGCCCCACTCCTTAAGGTCCCTGGGGGCAAGAGTGGAGTGGCGAGGAAAAACTGGGTCCTGGGGAATGAGTGGGGAGCAACCTCCTCTGTTCCAATCCAGGAGCAGAATGGAGGGAGCAGTAGGGGAAAGCCACCAGCTTGTTCCCGAAGCTGGGCATTGCCAAGTTTGGAGAAGTCAGGGAGTAATTGCAACTGCTTCCCTTCCCTCCTAGACCTGCCTGGGAGACAAGGGGAGCAGTGAGGCAAAGCCCCTGCCCACTCCTTAAATTCAGGACACCCGTCTGAGGAATGGGTAGGGAAAAAGGATGCCAATGGCCAGGAGACAAGTGGAAGCACCAGCAGGACAATGCATTCTGTGTGTTTCCCTGACTTTCTTCCTTTTTCATGTCCTTGTGACAAGATATTTAGCAGAATTTGCAGGTTTGTTGAAATGTAACAAGGCTGTGCCATGGGTGCTGCTGCTGTGGCCTCAAAATTGCAACCTCTGCGCTGTCGACCATGTGCCTTAGCACCCATGACACCCTAATCCCATTCCCCTGACTGAGCATGCCCCAGTCTGGGGAAGTGAAGTGTGGGGAGCATTACCTTACTGCTTCACTCCCCTCCTGGACCAGACCAGACCAGACCAAGTATTCACTCTTCTGCTTCACACTTGGAAGATCTATATCCTGGAAGGGACATGTTTTCTGGGGGAAATTGAGCAAATTCATAGTTTCTACCAGGAGATCAGCAATTTTCTTAGTAGAAACATAATGCCTGTATCTGGCCTTAGACAAGTTTTTGAATGCACTGCCGCCTTCTTCAGGTCTACAGAAGAATAAATCACATTCAAAAGGTTTTCGAAGAGTGAAAACAGACATTACCTTTCCATGTCTCTGTGGTGGCACAAAGTGAAAACAAATAGATGTCCATATCTTTCACTGTGCCCTAAATGCCCAAAATTCTGACTGCAATAGAAGGTAGCAATAATTTCTGCCATTTTATTGAGGTGAACTTCTATTTGCTTTATGGAGGGAGACCATGGGCAGCCAGAAGCTGCCTGAACTCTCTAGTTACCCTGGGCAGGAGTTCAGGGCCTTGACCTGCAAACCAGGAATTCCTGCACAGGGTCAGGCCTTTCAAGGCCTCAGAGAGCCTACCCAGCTTTCCCCGCTAACTGAGACATGCTCCAGGATCTCTGGGGTGTATCAGAGTAAGCAGGAAGAGTTGGAGTTTCTCTACTTAGCCAGATGTGTCCCTAGGATCTCCTGAATATGTCTGCGTAAGTAGGGAAGGTGTGCAGGCTCTCCTAGGGCTTAAGGGGCCTGATCCTGTGAAGGAATTCCAAGGGTTCACAGGACAAGGTCCTTCAAGCCCTAGGAGAACACGTTGCCCATTGTCCCACAGTACCAATAGGTAGGACAATAGGTGATATGCGTTTCACCCAGTGAAGTAGGTTAGCTGTGCTGGGACATATCCTGGCACAGCTGATTTGCTTAATTTGGTGGTGTCTATGTATAGCATAAGCCTATCCCAACCATGAAGTTGGCCCATTCCTAGCTAGTGCCCACAAAAAACCAATGCCTCTCACAATTATATTATGAATGAGGGGACTGAGTGGCAGGGGAATCTGAAGAGTATATTTATGCTTGGGACAAAGAGATGGCTTAGAATATGAACTCCAGGAAGTTATAAGTTAAAGGTCCTGGATGTATAAGATGCTCAGAGTATACTGTGAAATATCAAACATTCTTAATGCGCATTTAACAGGCATATAAGGGTACTCAGCACCTGTCAGGATCAAGCCCTTATCTCATACCATGAGTTCAATGAAGCCCAGGAGCAGAAGCAGACGTATCTATTAATCTTTTTTAGGCACCCTGCTACACATGCAGTAAAAGGTGCAATGGGATTTAATGCATGATCCACACAATTTCACCTCCTGCTGTGCCACAGGAGGTGCATGACAGGCGGCAGAATTGTGGGATCACACATTAGATCCCATCTCACCTTATCGCCAGATCAGGGGGAGTCTGATCCTGGGCTGCCCCTGCACTGGCAACAAAGAAGCTCCCACATTTAGATGCCCCCTCAACTGAAGGAGCTTCCAGCCATGGGAGTACTCCACTCACCCCTGGAGCTGAAAGGATCACAGTAGCCGTGATCTCCCAGGCTTGGGAATGAATGAAACCCCTGAGCCCTAGCAATTGGGGGGCATGAAATCCCTGAGCTCTGGAGATTATGGCTGCTTTGCTTGATCCATAGGGCTGGGGGGTATGTGAAACCCCCAGGCCCTGGAGATTGTGGCTACTACAATCCCTAGGGATCAGTGGTTTCATGCACTACTGAGTCCTATGGATCACAGCTGCCTAATCCATAGGGCCTGGGGGGTTCACACATCTAGAGCTCAGGTTTTCATGTTGGACATGGTGCACCCCTGTGGCTGGCAGCCCTGTCATCTGAGAGCTCCCAGCCACTGGGGAAACCCTGCTACATGTCCAAATTAAAGCTCAAGACCAACCAGCTATACAGTTAGTACGTATTTTTGAGGTCTAACTTTATAGCTGGTTGGAGCTTTTTATTGTGCGATAGCTACTTTGCACTTGTAGCTGGTCTTAAGGTAAAAGGTTAACCAGTTAATTTTGCAATACCTATTGATGGGTAGAAAATGATATGTAGAGGTTTGCTTTTAGAACTTGGCTCATAGATAAAATAGATATTGTATTAAAAAAATGGTCCAGGGCAACAGCAAGGGTTAATTGATTTCTAAAAACCTGTTTTGTCACACAGTTTCACAGCCTTCAAGGAAGACAGGTTGTTCGCGGCCAATGGATATACACATCCTTTGGAAACTGAAAACATCCAAACTTTATTTTCATAATAGAGATAGGCCTGGCTACAGTGCCCACTTGCAAAAGCCCTTGGGCTTTCCGGTTTTGGGAGAACCGATCAAATTAGGAGAGTACTGGTAAAACCCAAATTAGGATGTGTGTATGTGACAGGTTTATGAAAATGGGATTTTGGCTGACAAAACAGAAAGTGGACAGTGTGACGACCACACAAAGACTAATTAATGACGCCCAAAGATGAAGAGTCCTTGGAGAAGAAAGAATACAAAAGGAGGAGTTTCCAAAACAGCAGGTGGGCAGTTGCCATCAGCCTCCAACCTCCAAGGTTGCTGACATTGGATATTCAAGCAAAGAACCTCAAGGTGGCATTTACATACTGGATGGATGGGCCGCACACCCTGTGTATATTCTAGGCACTGGGGAATTTGGGTAACATATGTTGTAATTATCTTGCTTGCTTTGCCTGCATTGCTCTTATTTCCTATCACTGTGTATCAATAAAATTTGCCTATTATCAACTGGTGGTTGTGACTGATCTGAAGGCTGTGGTCAGTCTGAAGGTTGTGTTCACCCAGAACAAGGTATTGGGGCTGGGTTGTGAATCCAGTGCCAACACCTATATCGTGAAGAGGTAGCACATGCAGCTGCTTTAATGCACAATAGACTATTTTACTGTGCATTAAAATGTCATGTCAAAAACCATGCTAAAACACTAATGCACAGTAAAAATTGGCTACTGCACATTAAGTGTCACTAAAAAAGTATGTGCTTTTGCTACTGTGCATTAAAGCAGCCTGATACCAATTTGTTTAGTACCTCACATTAGAGGTACTAAATTTAATGCACAATAGCAAAAGCGCACTAATGAACACGTAGACACACCCCCTGTAAATGAATGCATCCAAGCATTATTGCTGATGGAAGGAGCGTGGAAGAACTATGAGCTCTGGTCGCTGTTTTTCAGCTGAGATATCAAACTAAAGTTTTACTTATCATTTGTGGAGTGTCCTAGACAAATTTTAACAGCATTCTGCCTACTCGAAGCTACACTTATAATTTATTTCCTTCTTAAAGCAGCTATCGTGTTACTATGATGTTTTGTCCCAGGGACAAATGTATTTCAGAGGTGAACAAGTCAACCAATGCTGAAAATCTGTAAAGAAGTTTGTTTGTCTGGGGTTTTTTGTAGATTGCTAGGACTATATAAAGTTTTATTTGAATACATTGCCTTTTGGATATTTCCAGTCTGATGTAAAATCATCAAACGATGAAAAATATTAAGAATTTAACAAAATCAATTAATTTACTGTAATTTGCCAGACAAAACCAAATGCCATCAAGTGATTCTGCCAAAATTTTCTTGATTAAATGGAACTCGGAAATTTTTTTGCTCCCTTGCTGGTCAACAGCAATTTACATTTTAGTCCTCCCTCACCTCTGCCTCCCCTGAAATATTACAAATTTTCATTCTGCTTATTGACACAGAAACAACAGAGCAGCAAATAGCATTTAGCATAACAAGGAAAAGAAAGATAATCTTTGAAGGAACCAGTAAAATTAAACTCTGACAGAAAAGTGTACTGAATCAGTATGCTAGTTAAATATAGATGACACTGACAAATAAACAGTCTATATTTGTTTGAAGAGCTTATTTTTTTCCCCCCAGTATTATTGAAATGATGTCCTTATCTCAAGTACTTTTCACGTATTGGAGAAGTGGGAAATTTCACAAAGCCTGCACTAATGTTTTGCATTTCCATTCCAAGTGAAATGCTCTTCAGTAAGAAAACATGAGTATTCAATAATGCTGTAGCTGGAGACAATGGAAAAGCCCCCTGTTTCAAAATATATTGATAAGTAAATCATTTTAAAAGCACTGGATAATGCTGTTGAACACTGAAGGGCCGATTCACTCAAAGCTGATAATAGGTCTGGTGTGATTTTTAGCACTCTCTTTTTTTCATTTGCTCATTGTGTTTGACAATACGGAGCAAGATGTTTGTATTATAACATTTTATAATTCTGTAGGTACTTGAGTAGATCATTTGAGAATAATCACATCTCTGTTAAGGACTGAGAGCATACCAACCAGAGCTGTGCATGTTTTGTTTGGAATGTTTCACATATTTGTTTTTTCAGAACTGTTCTGCACAACTTTGCCCTCAAATTCCAACTCTATTGGGTTTGATCATCACACTTTTCTCATGGTCAAACTTTATAGCACATGTATAAGATATTAGTATTTGTATTGCAGTACAGCGCAAAGGTCACAGTCAAAACTTGAGGCTCTGTTATGCTAGGGCTTGATCCTGCAGAGGTATATCAAGTTAGAGTCTAAGGTCTGCCCATTAGTTAGCATGGTAGCCAGTTTCTGACTGATGATACACAAGGGAGGAATGTGGCTAGCATCACATCCAGCCTTCTCTGACTCCCCAGATCTAAGTGACAAGAGACTCATTTACATATGGCTTATCATACCATTACATTCTATTCATCTGCCCAGGAACTAACATGATAATGTTTTCCTTTAAAAATAAAATTAGTTTTAAAGTACTATTTTTTCTTCTCATCATTAACCTACCCAGAATCTTTTGGGACTGCAATCCCCTAACCTTTCTCAATCCTGCATAAACTTCATTATCATCAATCATCTATTAAATTTACACAGATTAGCAGGGGACTTGTAATATCAGAGGATGAGGCTTCTAAAAAAGATCTCATCTTCAAAGAAGTGGGTCTGAACCTAATCAGATTCTATTTCCATATGTTCTTCTCTAACTGAGGGTGTTCCACAATTTACATCAAGAAATCTCCAAGAAATGCAGATTCCTGTGTCTAAGAGTTTTATCCTTGACCTTTCTAATGTAGAATCCCTGCAGAAATGTACCCTGTGGAAGGACTGGTCACCTCTGGTAGAGCTGTGTCCTATTCCATGAAGCATCCTATTGATTAAGACTGAGATTTTAAATTTGATCTAGAAACCAAGAGGTAACTTGTGGAGTCTGCAGAGTCTGATGCAAAGTGTTCTCCAGACCTTTTTGTTCAGTACTTGTACTTCTCAATGCTGCATGAGTAAAGGTTTCTGAAAAGTCACTATGTTCAGTTTCAGAAAGAATACATTGCCATGGTCTATCCTAGTATCTCAGTGGCAAAGTCTTCAACTACAAAACCATGCTTAACCAAAGATGACGAAAAACACAAGAGGCAACTTGTGTCCTTGCATCCAGAGGAGTCAGGCAGGACCGAGTTTTTGTGCTGTCTTGACAATTGGTAGTCAGATGCCCTCAATCAAAGAGAAGTTCAGTATTCTTGCAAGATTCTGACTTTTTCCATCTCTTCTCTCAATTCTTTTCATTGCTTCTGTTACCCTGAATTAAAGTTTGAACTAGTTGCAATTCAACCTTGCACTTATTTCTTCCAGACAACATACATTATGATGTGCTAACTTATTGATTAGTCAAATGTCACCCTTCTAGCTACAGAGGTGCAACTGCAAGCAGCAGACTTGGCATATTCTTGCCTTCATAAAGGGAAACAAGCTAGCAACAATATTTGAATACACTATTTTCTCTGGATAAAGATGAAACTCACTCAAGTCAAGTCACATTTGGAGCAGATCCAAAGTTTGAGTTGGATGTCCACCATACTCCTACACAGTAGGTGTGTCAACATGTGTAATTAGTCATAATTAAATTTACTGAGCGTTAAGCTAATGCACAGTAAGCAATTTTAGGCATGTGACTACATGTGCAGGATCTGGCACTAAATTTAGTGCCAGGTCCCTCCAGACCTGCCATGTACCTTGTGGCTATTGGCTCCATCATCTGGTTCCAGCTGCCAGCCATACCCCGCTGCTAGCACTTGGCAACCATCTTTAAAATACATCCCTGATCTGTGCTACCTGGGCAGCCAATTCCAGTGCGCAGATGAGCAGCATAACACAGACACAGGCAGCATGTGGCAGCTCTGCTCCTGCCCCATCTGTGGTCCTCAGTAATGGCTGCCCCAGCCCCTGGCCCTGGCCAGTCCCCTGATCCTCCTTGCTGACTCAATCATCCTACTGGCCTGCTGCGGTCACCATCACCTGGCTCACAACCATCTTGCTCTGCCCAGCTTCCCCACACAGTCACCACCTAGCCAACCGCTGCATGCCATCCTAGGGCCGCCACTACGGCACAGCTGCTGCCACCAGCCACAATAATGAGGGGCTCCAGGAGGCCACCACTAGGCCACAGTTGCCCTCCTGGCCCTCCAGCCCCACCACATCTGGGCTCACTGTGCCAGCCAGGACTCGTAACAGCACCTGGTGTAACATGATTGGGATGATGAGTAGTGGGTCAATCCCTTCAAGATGACCCAGGCCACCTTCACTGACCTGCTTCACTAGCTCTGGCCCTACCTGAAGCTCCAGGACACTGGCATATTCCTGGCCCTAGCACTAGTCAAGCTGACCACTCCCACTGTCCAGGTGGTGTGTGGCACCCTCTAAGACATGCTGGCAGACACCATCCATCACATCCATGACCCCCAGGTGTGGGTCACAAGGTTCTGTGCACCAGGGTCCCCCCAGTTTCTTGGGGCCCTGTCCACCCTGTGCGGGCCGGGAGTGACCCGAGCCCTTTTCCGCGCTGCATGTGGGCTGTGGCCAGCAGCCCGGGCACGCCGGGTTGGAGAGGGAAGGCCATCGAGCTGGAATTAGGCACAGACGCGTATCGGTAGTTTTAAAGATTGTTTACTTACACCGAGATGGCAGTGGTGTAGGCTGGAAAACTTGATTGAGTTGCAGTTACAGACAGACAACACAGACGGTCTCATGGAGGTTGCTAGGCTCCACGGTGCAGAGCTCCGGATGCTCTGGGTGAACGAGCCACCAAAATAGAAATCGTAAATACGTCTTATAAAAGTCGCGCTCGAAGACGGGAAGAGGTGGATGGTGGATCAGGCCGCCAGGCTCCTCTGGATCTCACACAGGGTTTCTATTACCCTGCCGTGTACCCAGAGTCCCCACGAGATGGATGTGGAGTCCTCTTCGGCTTGGGTGGAAACCGCTCAAGCCTTTTATACGGCTAACAGGCCAATCGCTAGCCGCCACGTGTGAATAATTTAGCACTAGCCAATCATGGGGAACAAATTTGCATACCGGTGGTGGGAACTCTTTTGCACCGTGCATTCCTATTGCAACTCAAGCAATGCACTCTGAAAAAGAAGCTGCAGAAAAGGCGGGAAACTCGTCCCTGCACCGGGGTTTCCTCTTGCTACAGGAAACTCTCCCGTGCAATGCTCTGCAACTTGGCGGGGATAATTCTGGTGCCGAAGCACACACA
>NW_005842382.1:1397638-1397838 GCF_000455745.1 Alligator sinensis | reverse complement strand
CCTGATCCCATCCTCGTTGCCATGTGTGGGCCGGGAGCGACCCAAGCCCTTTTCCGCGCTGCACGCAGGCTGTGGCCAGCAGTCCGGGCACGCCGGGTCGGAGAGGGAAGGCCGCTGAGCTGGAATTAGGCACAGACGCGTATCGGTAGTTTTAAAGATTGTTTACTTACACCGAGGTGGCAGTGGTGTAGGCTGGGAAG
>NW_005842382.1:1394212-1397321 GCF_000455745.1 Alligator sinensis | reverse complement strand
TAGCCGCCACGTGTGAATAATTTAGCACTAGCCAATCACGGGGAACGAATTTGCATACCGGTGGCGGGAACTCTTTTGCACCGTGCATTCCTCTTGCAACTCAAGCAATGCACTCTGCAAAAGAAGCTGCAGAAAAGGCGGGAAACTCGTCCCTGCACCGGGGTTTCCTCTTGCTACAGGAAATGCTCCCGTGCAATGCTCTGCAACTTGGCGGGGATAATTCTGCTGCCGAAGCACACACACAATCATGCCTTTTGGGTCATGACACACCCCATGCTAGGCACATATCATCTGTCCACCCCATGTAGACAAGCCCTACTATAGCTACAGGGGGTGCCAGTTGGTGGCTCTGCAGGCAGTTGTTGATCACCAGGGATCCGGTTTTCCACTTCCCATGGAAAAATGGAGTACACAACAGATTTTACCTTTTACCAGAGGCAAACACAGATATCTCATTTTACCAGAGAAACCCGCAGATTTTGCAATTTTGCAATAAGCTCCCTGCAGGCTGGCAGAGTTCCAGCCTGCAGGGAGCTGGGAAGGAGCAGGAGGAAGGTGGTGAGACAGGGGCACCCTGTGCATGTACATGCACATGGCCCCAGGCAGCCTGCAGAGCAGCTCCAGCAGGTAAGTAAGAGGGGGAGAGGGGAATTGAGGCCTCTGTAGGGAGGAAGCTGGGCAGAGCTGGGGCTGCTGCCAAGCCAAGCAGGGCTTGGGGCTTAGGGCCACAATGTGTGGCTACAGGGCCCCAGTGGGAAGCAGGGCAGGGCCACAGGTAGCTCAGCTAGGGAAGGGGGAGGACTGCCTTCCCACTGCTGTGCACATTCCTGGGGGAACAGTGGGGACCCGCAACTCCAGATCCATAGGCAACAGGTAGGGGGTGCATGGGGGTTCACATGCCTCCCCTGACAGCTGACACCAACACTGTCAGCAGGGCCGGGGCCCCCCCCCCCCGACAGGGCCACCACCATTGGCAGTTTCTGCAGATGCTCCCCATATTCAGGAGGCACCAGTCACTCATCCCAGATCTATATGCAGAGCAGGCGCAGGCTGCAGGCTTGGGGTCCCACCCTGCTTGCCTCCCCCGGGGTGTCTGCAGTCCAGCAGGCACAACCCGGCATGGCAGGGAACAGCGGGATCACACAGGGATCTCCTTGCCAGTGCAGACTTTGCGTTGCCTTGGCAACATGCCCCCTGCATGTGCCACTGCTTAGAGAGATGCAACCACACACTGCTGCCCTCACTACAGCCCTGCGCACAGGGGACATGTTGCTAGGGCAGCATGGAGCTTGAAGCAGTGAGCAGCTTCTCCGCATGACTCCGCTGCTCCCTGCCACACTGGGAGCAGCAGCCAGGAGCCCTGGGGCTGGCCTCAAGGTGGCCCCCTAGTGGCAGGGAAGACCTGGCACTAAACTTAGAGCCAAGTAGGTCTACACATACATTACTGCACTTTAACTAATTGCGACTAAATTTGATACTAGCATTTAGTCACAATTAGCTATTTTTGCTGTGCAGTAAGGGTGTACACGTGTAGACATGCACCTGTACTGCACAGTAAATCAGGCTAGGGTGCATTAATGTGTCTCATGTAGATGTAGCTACAGAGGCCATACTTATGGAAAGTACAATTGACCTATGTTTCATTATCCAGGTACAAATCTTTTTCTCCTCTTACCCCTTCAAAAAGTAGAACAACAGACTACAAATTACATTTCAGGAGAAAGAGTTTGGCTCAAGGTTTATGCTTCTGAGATGGATAAGTACCTTTTAGAATACTTCAGGTACTGTGCGAGTACCATTTCTAAACCATCTTTATAACAGATGCAGATTTTACACTCCAATTCCTCCATGGTGATATTTTGGTTTTGCTTTACTGTGGGTTCATCTACACATGAAATTAAGGCAATGCAATAAACTCTGGAGAAGTTTGAGCTGGAGTCAACTTCTGGGCACAGCGTTTACATGTGCACCTGGGAGAGCAGTAATTTGAGCTGGGGCAGAGCAAGCCCCTGGCTGGCTGGACTGACCAGGAGCAATTTATACTCCCAGTCACCATCTTGTGTACATTCCCATTCTTGTGTACAATCCCAGTACATTTTGGTGCAATAAAGTACTTTGATGTAAGCTAGTATTTCCCTGTCAGTACTATCCTACTGTGAAGTTAATTAGTTTACTGCACCATAAGACCAGCACATGCGTAGACTGTGATACTTTCCTGGCTACACCAACATGAGATGCTGACCCTGCAGTCATTACCAGGGATCCTGGTTTTCCGTGATAAAAAAATCACAAATTCTCTGATAAAAATCCCAAAATCCATGATTAAAATTAAATGTCCCCCACAGCCCTGCTGGTATCCCTCACTCCCCACCCCCCCAGCACCCCAGTCCTCCTTGTGCCCCTTGCCCCCCACCCAGAGCTCCTGCCCCCCAGCTCTGCTGGAGGAGACCCCCAGCTGCCAGGGCTATGGGGCCAGGGACCCAAGTCCACAGCCTCCTGCCCCTAGTGGAAGGCAGCAGCTGCTACAGCAGGAGCAGGAGCTGGCTCCCCTCCTGCTGCAGGCTTGGGTGGGGCTGGCTTCCAGTGGCAGCATGCACTTCCAGGGGATAGGGGGAACTCACACACCCCAGATCTGTGTGAGGGGTGGGAGCAGGGTGGGTGTGTACTGTGGGTTCATGCTCCCCACCCTGATGCCCTCCCCCAGGCCTTCCAGAGTGCAGTGTGTGCAACCCAGTGTGGCAGCACACAGGAGGGACTTACACAAAAGCTGTCTGCCACTGCAAGCTCCGCGCTGCTCTGGCCACACTTCCTCTGCAGGTGAGGACAGCAGTGAGGGGTACAACCCTGCACTGCCCCCATGCACACAGAGGAAGCATCTGTGGGCAGGGCAGTGCAGAGCTTGCAGTGGAAGGCAGCTTTTCTGCATGGCCCCGTTGTACCCTGCCACACCAGTCACAGATGCTGCACTCTGGAGGGTCTGGGGGAGGGCAGCAGAGCAGGGAGCACAATTTTTGTGACCCAGGGTTTGCAGCTGGCTGGGCACTCTGACTGGGGGGGGCGGGTTGCAGCCTCCCCACTCCCGGCCAGAGTGCCCAGGCTGGCTGGGAAC
>NW_005842382.1:1356166-1394202 GCF_000455745.1 Alligator sinensis | reverse complement strand
TTTGCAGCTGGCTGAGCACTCCACCTGGGAACCCCCCTCCTGGCAGGAGTGCCCAGCCAGCTGCAAACCTCCCCACACCCTCAGTCCCCAGCCAGCTTGGCCACTCCAGTTGGGAGCGGGGAAGGTTTGCAGCCCCCCCCCCCCCCCCCCCCCCCCCCCCTGATCAGCTTGGGCACTCCCCGGCCGAGCACTCTGGCTGGGAGTGGGGGTTTGCAGCTGGCCAGGAGTTGGGGGGGTGGGGAGCAGTTTTCAGCCAGCAAAGCACTCTGGCTGGGAGCGGGGAGACTGCAAGCCCTCTCCCAGCCAGAGTGCACAGCTGACTGCAAACCTCCCCCAACTGCCTCAGCCCGTAGCCAGCTTCCCCCCCCCAGCCCTTCCCCACAACCCCCAAACCCCGCTCACCTCCAGCAAGAAGAGTGAACCTGAAGCAGCCTCCAGTAAGTGCCAGTGTCAGGCCCCACCCTTCCCCTTCTCCGCTGGGCAGTGTTGAGGGTTTCCCAGCCCCTTCTGCAATCAGCTCTTGCAGACTGGAACTCCGCCAGCCTGCAGAGCTCTCTGCAAAAGGTGGAAATCCAAGGGCTTCTCTTCTAAAAGAGAAAATTCATGTTTTCTCTGATAAAAATGGGAAATCCGTGGTTTTCTCTGTTTTTCCATGGGAAACAGAAAACCTGGATCCCTGGTCATTACTGTGCAGTCATTTACTACTTATATAAACATATATAACATGCAGCACATGTATAAACAAGTACTAAATGACTGCACTGTAACTGGAGTTACTGCGCAATAGCGTCATTTCATGCTTCCGTTCGATGCTATTGTGCACTAGTTACAGACTACTGTGCAGTCAGCATCTCATGTAGACACAGCCACTGAGGACCTAATTAGTCAACTCCACAGTAAAGTGCAAACGTAGCTGCACCCATTGAAAATAAATAGAACTGATTCTAAAACTGGTTCTTCACTCCTTAACAAAACTGAAAAAAAAGACTGTGTATATCTTTTCATATAAAAGATTATTAGTGCAAGCCTTAGCCAGAAGGATAAAAGAGGCTTTTGTAGCTCTCTTTAGCCCTTAAATAGTGTTGCGTTTTTTTGGGTAGGCAAGATAGGAATAATGCAGAAATACTTGGCATTCAGGCCGCATGTTTTGCTAAAATTGTTTACTTAATGCCTTTTTTCCCCCTTGGGTATAGTTATTACCAAGGCACATGGATTTATATTCACTCCTTTTTTCAAGCACAACTTTTAGAAAGGTAACATATACTGTATGTCTAACAGCAACTTCTAAGCTGCAGGCTGAATAAAACAAATCTAAAAAGTAAATGCACCTTTGCAGAAATTTGTTGAGTGGATTTAAGTTACAACAATAAACAATAAATAATAAAGTCTCTCTGAAAGCTAGAGAGGCACATGTGTCCTCTTCATTGATTTTATCACTTCATCACGCACAACAAATCTGTGTCAACATGAGTGGCAAGTCTCTGAGGTAAAAAATGTACAAGTCAAGGCCATGAAAGCAGACCACATGCTTAGGAATTTGTCTATTGTAACCATAATGAGGTGGCCTGTTGTCTCTAAGGAGACAATTCATGATACAGCATGTGCCCATAGAGGAGTTAGTGAAAGACTTCATCTGTAAGTCGATGAAGATTCAAGTTATTAAAGAGACCAAGAGAAATGCAGAATACATTTGGATATCACAGACCTGAAGAATCTATAACAAAAACCAGGAGCTAGATCCTGAAACTAGACGTCCTATCAATGGAATTGCTCCTGTGATCAAAGACTAATCACACAAACATTGTAGGATCAGGCCTTATACATGTATAATAGTCCTCTCCATTTTTGATACAAAGCAATTAACAGCACTCTATAAATACTGACTAATTAAGCTTTACAGCATTTCAGTAACAGTGCTGAGTACTGTCACCCATTTTTTTCAGACAAACTAAGGACCAGCAAAGAAAAGTAATTTGTTGAAATTCACATGGGGTTTTTCACCCTATGTTTTGACAATACTTATTCTTTTAGAGTGGAAATGTGAAAAAAAGCATTCAGCTATGCAACTACTGAAAATTAGAGTCAGGCCTTCCAATACTGAAAATGTGCACTACATAGCTTGGCTGGAGGAGGTGTGAACTGTCCCCCAATTCAGATCAAAGTCTACTAATTCCGAATAAAAATGCCTTCTTTATACAATGTGGCTGGGTAAAAGACCAGGAAAAAATATGAAAATAATTTAATGTTTTATCAGAAAGTTGATTTTGTTCCATCCTAGAACTATTAGAAGGAGGGAAGAAGAACATTTTAGAGGACTGAGAGTAAATCTTGGATCAGGAGTGGAAGAGAGCTGAGGAATGTGAATGGTTCTAGGGAGAGAATTTGAGGAATGAAATACAGTTTGATCCCCTATTTCTTGAAGTTAAAGAGGTGGTGAGAGAGGATTTTGAAAGAGTAGACAAGACTGATACTAAAGGTCAATTTTAATGAAACACACAGTTAGGAAACTAATGATTTATTGCAGCATTTATCATTTTTTGCATGTATTTGCCTTTTTAAAAAAGTTCTGCAGAGTTTTCAACTATGGATGGAGTACACAGAATTTTGTCCAAAAATGCACATGTTTTCAATGACCTCGTTCACTGTTTGTTTCATTTTTTCCAACACTGGTAATTTTCCCCAAAGTGATATTCATGCAACTGCATTTTAGTAGTTACAGTTTTATGTCCAAAGATGTCTTTAACCTGTATTTAAGGAAAGCAATAATGATATCAATGGAGTAGTTGATTATAGATTTATATCCTACAAATATGAGGGCATATGGTGTGACTGAGATGTTTATCAAATGTTCACACTGTCTGGTACAGTCCATGAAGCAAAGTGTAAAATAGGACACAAGTGACTTGATATACCCATTTAACATCTGCTCCAGTTGTGTTAATTCAGGTTGGGCACTACATAATAGCAGACACACATCATGATACAAAAAACAGAAGAAAACATTACACACCAGACAGCTTGGCTGTGTGGTTAAATAAAAATGTCCTGTCATACAAAAGATTTGGGTCAACAAAGTGGCAACTCATCACCTTAGATGAACATTTAGTAGTATGAAAATGTATCTTTTGGGTCCGTTCTGCAAAGAAGGCTACTTTGTTCCTGCACATACCAGCAACGCTGTATCACTACAGTCTCAATAGCAGGTGACAACTGTTCTCCCAGAGACAAAATCAGTTTAATATCATAACCCCTCAATATAAAGAGAGGATGAAAGTAAATCATAGCCAAGCCAAGAGAAGTAGGTGCAACCCCTGAAACTTAATTCAGATGATCTAGATGGTCTAAGTCTTCCATTGATATAACAGGAGCATCAATGTTATGATATCTAATTTGAAAAAGGGAAATAAAAGAGGACTTATGCTTAAAAATCTAGTATCTTAACAGTGTAAACAGTAATTGATTACAAATAAATGGGGAAAGCATATTTTCACATCCAGTTCCCAGGACTCACCCAAACAGTGAAAGGACAAGGACAGCAGCAGCTTTACCATTCTTGTCAGAATGAACAATAATTATCGATACAAAAACTATCTGGGAATAGGTCAGAATTTTTGTAGCTTCAGAAACTGAATGGCATACAGTATGTTAAGTACAAGTCCTAGTCTTTTGGGGAGGCCTTTTAGTATGCTGCATGTTTGTTCAGATTTCTCTCTATAGTCTGAGCAGATGGATCAGTTGCTTGATCGCTGTCTCTCTCTCCCCCACCTCTACCTGAAGAAGGGACTATTTTGATTTTTTTTATAAATGTTGCTAATTTGCTTCGGCCACCTGCTTTTACCATTACTGATTAGGATTTTTTTTTAATTCTTTCCCAAACCAATAGTACCTAGCTAGTCACATGTATATTCTGAACTACTATTATACGGGGTCTTGGGGGAGGATGGGGTTCCCAAACTTCTAAGATTTTGAGGCTGCTGAATTTTTGGCATTACACTGCACCTAAGAGGTGGCAAAGATGAGCAAGTGACCCCTTCGTTCACTGTAGCATCCACTGATGCGCAGTGAAGCTTTGGGTTAATTACCACCCCCTTTTTCACTACTTTGCCTCTTGTGTTCTTTCCCCACTTAAATTTTCATGTCCTAATATTTGTTGTTTATTGCTCTAATTCTCTGACTCCTTGCCTCCTTATTCATCCAGCAGAAGGAGAAATGCTGCTTGGAGTGTTTCAAAGTCCACTGGGCTATATAAGTTCAGTGTCATGAAGTCTCATAGCTCAGCTGAGTATTAAGGGAGAGGATAATAAAAGTTTGGTCTTGAAATCTGGTGTCAAAGGCCACCCACTACTTTTGTGGTATTCTACAACAGGTACAAAACTCAGAGGGTATGGCCTTCAATGAGCCAAGATTAATCTCAATTGCAGGAGCACATTTGCACTTTACAAGAATAGATCTGGGATTGTGCTGCTTTCCTTATCTGAAATATGTTTTACATCTGCCCTGCATATTCCCCAAACTGGTGTTCGGCAGGCTCTTAAGTGAAGAAGACATACTTGTAGTAATACTTGTTACCCCAAATAACAGCACGTGGCTGTTGATCTAACAGTCCACGGGTTCTTCAGGAACAGCTAACAGTAGAGTAAAGGTTCAGTTTCCTGAAAAGTAGGCCCAGTTATAGGCTTAGGAGAATCTCAATCCTTACACCGTCTTTCAACTTCAAAAGGGGCATCAGGATAATTATGGAAAAAGAATACACCTGGGTGTGGTTAAGTGACAAATCTAAATAGGGCTTCCTGAATATTAATGTAAAGTGATTCATGAATATTTTTTGCAAGTAAGAGTGGGAAATGCAGTGAGGTTTTATTGTGCTGTCCTATTTGTACTTCTTGAATATTTGAATGGTTGACAGATATTTGAGAAAAGGGTTTTGAATCCCAAAAGTTTAATGAATACTAGTATGAATGAAAATACATACTGTAAGAGAACCAGTTATTAACTATTCATCATTCATTATTTGTTATTCTCCTATTTAAAAAGTTTCAGTGATCCAGTCAGGAAGGAGAAAAAACTCTGTGTGACTTTACAATTGGAGAACTCATCACAGGTTGAAATTTGTTCACAAAGTCACTTTATGCCTACTTTATATATCATTCCCAAATTGTATTTACCAATTACATTTTTGCAACATTTTAGAATTCTTTTATTGTTTTGCTTTCCATACCCCAAGTCACTCTGCTGCAGGGATGCTTTATGAATATTATTATTATTATTAGACTTCTTTGAGTGAAGCTCAGTTTTACTAGAAGACATTAAAAGAAAAAGCTTAGCATAATTGGACTGGCAATAAATTTCACAGGCAAAGTGAAAGAAAAGTTGCGAGGGCCATGTGACTCCTTTATAATTATATCTGGAGTATTCCTGATTCCCCTGTAAGTAGGTTGCTTTTCCTCATTGATATCTATCAATTTGTATATTATACAGGATTGTATATTGATTTTAAAAAGTTGACATTTGCCTAATGGATTGGGAAAATAATTTGTGACTTTCCTTCCAGTGTCTTTCTATAGGATTTGATGATGTTGAATGAACAGTGTTCATCAGCTTCAGAATGACTTCATTGATCATCCAGACTATAGAGGTCAGTTTGGCTAGAGTCAGAAGCACCTGGAAGGAATTTTATTTGGAATTTTGACTAGAAATGGAACTTAAGTTTCCTCAAATTCAAATCACTAGCACAAAAGGAAAGGAAAGGAAAGGAAAGGAAAGGAAAGGAAAGGAAAGGGCTTTAACACATTTGCTTAGGTAACTGTTTTCTTTGTCTGTGAATGCTTCTTCATCTATCAGGCTCATGTGACATAGGTGCAAGCCCTGAATAAGTTCCCTCTTAATCCTTATTAGCTATAGCAGGGGTATCAAACATATGGCCTGTGGAGTTGCTCTATCTGCTTCCTCCAGAAGTAGGGGGAGCAATCTGCAGCAGCTCCCATGGCCCTTGGGCACAAGTGGACAAGGTTATCAGCAACAGTAAGGTGAATAAGGACCAATACAGCCCCAGTGGTCATCCAGCCACCCCACCCATCACCACTGCCGTAACTTCATCTCCTCATCTACCAGCCCTGCATGCTGGGGCTGGAGCTTCTGCCACTGTGTGCCCACTACCAATGCTGGAGCTGCTGCTGCACCACAAGACATGGGTAATGGTGGCTCCAGCACAGGGCAAGCAGCGGAAGCTGGAGCTGTATAACCTGTCCTGTCCTGGAGCCAGAACTGCTATTGCTGTTGTCACATGCCCCAGGCTGGAACTACCCCATGCCCTGGATTAGATCTGACCTAAAAGGAGCTCTGCCGTCTGGTTTTGTCATGGTGTACAAGGTGAGTTTGACACACTTGGGCTACTCACTCTTAATGGTTTCCCTTTCCAATTCACTATAACTAAGAAGAATGAATATAAAAGGTATTCATTACAACACAATTCCCTGTATTGGCTATTAATACTTATTATTGTTTGGAAAACACCAATGTTCTTTGAAAAGAGTTAAGAAGGCAATACATAACCCCTGTCTGCCCCTCTTGTCGCTTACCTGGGTACAGTGATTAAGTGATTATTTATGCTTAAATTTGTGTGTGTGTGTGTGTGTGTGTGTGTGTGTGTGTGCATGTAACACACACACACACACACACTTCATTTGTTTAATTACGCTTTCCCATGATCTTAGGTCACCAAAGATTTAAACTTTGTCATTTTCCTGCCTTAAGAAAAATAAAATATTTCAAATATGGAAATCCAGTAACAGAAATCTCTTGTTGCGTTAGCTGCTGTCAGAAAGGTGTCTCTCTCCCTTTCTCTGTTGTTTCCAGCAATCACTCTCTCCATTCTCCTTTGTTTGCCAAAGTAGCTTACAGACTGTAATAAAGGGAACCCAAGTGTCAGCTTGAGACTGCCATGAAAACTAGCATTCACATAAACCATTTTTTCCACTTTTGTTAAGCTTCTTATCAAAAAGAATTCTATCTTTTTCTCTCTCTCTCACGCTCTCTCTCTCTTTTTCTGTCCTTTTTAGGATATCTTTCTAATTTTATTGAGACTCCTCTGCTAAGGTACAGGACTATAGTTCAGTAACTATAGGAAAGTGAACCCAAAAGAGCCAGCTTGAGACTACCACAAACCATTTTCACTTCTTATGTTAACATTTCATCTCAAAAGACTCTTTTCTTTTTGTGTCAGTTGCAAGGCATCTCTTTGTCTCTATTGTGCTTACTGTGCTAAGGTGCCTCATTGACTGTAGTGAAGTGAACTCAAGCATGCCAACTTGAGGCTGGCACACATTTTTTTAATTTGGTTGAAGTTGACACCCTAAGGGACTCTTACTGCTCCAAGCAGCTACACACTTCCATCCCCCCCACCCATATCTTCTCCACTGAGAGAGCTCTGAGGTATATGTACAAAATTGTTATATATCATTTGACAGAATCTAATTGATCATAACCCTGTGGGTCATTCAAACATATTTCTTTCATTCTGTGCCATCCTCTAGAGTGCTTCAAATTCTACAATGAAGTGAACCCCAAAATGCCAGAGAGATATTCCTCAAGAATGTATTAGCAAAGGCTGTACAGGATGAAGATCACAGAAGTATTCTGAAAACACAGTCTATATTCACATTGGTTAAGGGGAGAAAAATCATTGAAGACTAGCTTTTGGTGTTGTCCCAAAAAATCTAGGTTAGAATTCCCTGGCAGGTGGCATTTAAAATGTTGGGGTTTGTTTCACACTTATTGATAATTTTAGGTTTAAATATGGCATAATAAAATGAAAGTATTATTCTGCCAACCAAGCTCTTTACCCTTGAGGGAGAAAGATGAGAAGATAAAGACAAAGAATATTATTCACTCATCTTGCAAAAATCCCAATACTATGTTTTAGTCATCTGGTGTCAATGTAAGTGACAATATCCCTTTGGTACTTGAAATGTTTCACTTGAATGACAACAGCATGAGCAAGGAATATAGTTGCTCCCTTATACAAGATTTGTAATCAATTTTTTCCAGTGATGCTTTTAAAGCACAGTGTGTGTATATATATATCACAAAGAATGTGATCCTGGATTACTGTTATTTGGAAATTTTATCACTCCTGTGTACATTTAACAATATGGCACACAAATTTCAATTTGAATACAAGTAGTATGTGTTACTATTTTTCTGAATATATGAGCAAATATATTACTAGGGAAGGATACACAGCAGATTATGAGGAGAAACTAGCTTTTTTTACCTGCAGAATAGAGGGCAATATTCAGGCACTCACAATCAATGGTAAAGCTGAACTGACACAAAAACTAGAAGGGTAATATAAAGAGATCAAGCAAAACAAAACAAAAAGAATAATTTTTTTTTAAATGTCATGGTTTTTATGAAATCTCATGATCTATGAATGTGTTGGTCTGGCAGAATTGAAATCCTGTTCATGTTGTCTGATGGAAATAAATACTGAGTGTTCACTATAGGTTTCATTTTTATGTTATTACGAACCCAGCATTCATCTCCACTATAACCTCTGAGTTCCTGCTCATCAGTGTCATGGTGCAAGATTAGCTGAATTATTAGCTGGATTACCATAAAAAAGGCTATTCGCAACCCAAGCTGTTCACAAGTCAGAAGGTAGGCCTCCAAAATCGTAAGTCTGCCTTTCAATAATAAATGTAAGGTTCTTTTTATATGTCCTGGGGTGTTTGAACCCTCAGGTTCATGCAGTTGACATGTTTAGGCTTTCCTCTGCAATCATAAAAGGATGATACTTACTTGTGTTTAAATGAAATCTGAGATTTTTCATGCAATCTCATGTCTATAGAAGTTGAAACTTTTAGCAAAATATTTACCAAATACTGTGAAAGAGAATATCTGAAGGAAGGGAAATTGGATCTTTTGGAAACAGAAGTACAGAGGACTATCTTCACAGTTTAAAAAAAAAAAGTTACTTTAAGGAAGCACAATCAGCAGGAGGAGAGGATTTAAATTAAGGGATTTGTAAACAAATTATTTTAAAGGAGGAGGAAATCAATATTTATAATATACCTTCAATGCTATGACTCATCCAATACAACACATGTGCAAACTGCATATGTGTCATAGTGGGTTATTTTTAGGAGGGTGGGAAGGGCAGGGGTTGATACAATGGTGCTTATTAAAAGTTGCCTGGGAGATGATATGGATAGCCAAATTGTTTTTTAAAAAGAGAGATACATTTAATAAAGTATTCAAAGAATAGGCCAAAGAGCTTTATGGACGCTGGCAAAGGTCAGATAGAAGTAAATTTTGAATAAATTACTCATCCAACGCATTTTACCTCATTTCACAAAAAAAAGGTATACTCTTACAAAACTTACTAGTTTATGGATGTTTACATTCCTCCCCACCCAATCTCTCGATGTTCAATAAGGACAAGTGCGAAGTCCTGCACCTAGGATAGAACAATCCCATGCACCACTGTAGGTTGGAGACTGACTGGCTAAGCATCATCTCTGCAGAAAAGGACCTGTGGGTTACAGTGGACAGTAAGCTGACTATGAGCTAACAGTGTGCCCTTGTTGCCAAGAAGGCTAATGGCATACTGGGTTGCTTTGGTAGGAGCGTTCCCAGCAGATTGAGGGAAGTGATTTTTTTCCCTCTATTCAACACTGGTGAAGCCACATCTGGGGTACTATGCCCAGTTTTGGCCCCCACCCACTACAAAGGATGTGGACAAATTGGAGAGTCCAACAGAGGGCAGCGAAACTGGTTAGAGAGTTGGAGTACACTTACTTATGAGGAGAGGCTGAAGGAACTGGGTTTATTTATTCTAGACAAGAGAAGACTGAGAGGGACCTTAATAGCAGCTTTCAACTGCCTGAAGGGTGGTTACAAAGAGGATGGAGCTAAACTGTTCTCAGTGGTAACAGATGACAGAACAAGGAGCAACGGGCTCAAGTTGCAGCAGGGAAAGTTTAGATTAGGTATTTGGAAAAACTCTCTCTCTAGGAGGGTTGTAAAACACTGGAACATGTTACCCAGAGAGGCTGTGGATTCTCCATCCTTGTACAGTTTTAAGACCCATCTAGACAAAGCCTTGGCTGGGATGATCTAGTTGGAGCTGGCCCTGCTTTGAGTAGGGGGTTGGAATGGATGGATGACTTCTTAAGGTCCTTTCCAACCCTAATTTTCTATGATTCTATGATTTTAAATCCGCGACTTGTTGAAGTCAATGGAAGTTTTGACATTGATTTCAATGGGGTGAACATTTCACTCAGGGTCATTAGAAGAAGCAAGATAGTGATAGCAGCAAAGAGACAAAGACAGGATGGACAGCTCTCTGAAACAGGGAAACACCTCCGAGTCAAATACATTGTCTGGGAATCCTTGGTCTTGTCTAGTAAAAAGGACCACAAATAGCCCTTCTGTTAAAACTTAATTTATTTGTATTTTAAACGTTTCTCATGCATTCTGAGTCATATCTTTTTTAGGAAATCTGTCATGTGACAATATTCTTTGTTTTTGAAAATTTACAAAGGTTTGCAAAGAATGTTAGAGAGACTTAGAACTTCAGTCATTTTAAGGTTTTTCCTTCCTCCGTTAATCACTGTTTACTGTTTATCTGAAGGAAATTAAGAAAAGCTTTAAAAATGCCCACAGCCTTAAACCTATCTTTGGCAAACAGTGTGGTAATTACAACTGGCCAATTTCAATCAGATTTCTTTGGCAATTTTTCAGAGGAAGAAGCGTGACACAAGTATTCTGCCAGGCCTCATGTGTCTCTGTGAATATTCTGTAAACAAAAGCACTTCAGTATATCCCCAATCAAAGTCATACCAGCTGTTGTTCTTCCAGCCCTTATTCTCTGCAGTAAAAGAGAAGACAAAATCATGCCTCATGGACAGAAAAAAAATCACCCACACAGACTAGGAAGGAGGAATATTAATGGCTATTTCAAGTAACAGAAATTTGCTTTCAGGAGGGTATTTTGTTACCCCCATAAAGTAGGTCCATGCTGATGATGATGGTGTCATGGAAAATAAAGCTGTACAGCTTGGGCTTTCATTCCCCTCCAACACAGATAGTGTTTCCAGATTTGTGTAAAGTTCATTGTGTTTCAGAGAACAACAGAAAGACACATTTACTCTGCAGTAGCTCATGGAAACTTTCTATGAGATAGGAAATGTATTCATGTTGAAAATATTGAGTCACTAAGCCTTCAGACTGCATTCCAAAAGTCTACCAGAAACATTTCAATCAAGAGTGCGAGTATGTGACAGCCAGGCCATTTGGGCTAAAAGGCATTGTGTAGAATTATGTTGGCGAATCTAGTGCCCTCTAAATGACCTCATATTATGGCCATGGTATTAAGTCATGGAGAAACCTGTAAGTAAGATGAATATTTTTTTTCCTAAAAAAAAAAAAAGGAAAGAAAGAAAAGAAAAAAAGGGAAGGAAAAACTCTTGAGTTCCCAGTAAGAATGCTAAATTACTCCCTCTCCCAATGGAATGCTTCACTTTCATTTCCAAGTAGCAGTAAGCCTATTGACCCCCATGGTGTTATCCTTTTCACTGCTCATGCAGTACTTTCTTTAATCTCTCAGATCAAAGATTGGTCAATAAAAATCATCTCTGCTTTTGTGGGGAGCAAACAAACTGCACTGAGTCCTATGATAATTGTAAATCTTCACTAAAATCCTTGAGAAAGAAAGCCCCATATGTTAACATTAACTTTGCAACTGGAAGTGTTTGTATTCTCTTCTGTTCTAAACTAAACATTCATAACTATATTACTATTATTTTATGTGGTTTCATCTTCAGCTCACTTTTTAGTTTAGTAATTTTAGGCCTTCAAACTCTGTAGCTAAATGTACTCAGTTATACCAATTGATTGGAATTACAGTATAGTATAACTCCTCATTATAGAGATGCCCCAGGGCCCACTGCAAAGGTTAGCATATCGGGCAGTCTTTTAATAACAGCAACTGTGTTTGTCAAGACAGTGCTCTACTCTGCTTTTGGTGTCAAAACAGTAAGGCCTGATCCAAAGTCTACTGACAAGTCTACTACTTAGAATCAGGCCATACATGCTACTTTTTTTCAAAATCCTAAAAGCACTTAACTCTGTAAAAATAAATAAATAAATAAGATAACAAAATGTAATGTTTTCCTTGGATGAAATCAGGTAAAGATGGTATCTTCCTACTATGTGGGATTATAGTCAAAGAGCCATCTTCAATTTCTTTCTCATTGTCACTCCAACTAGGTTGCACCCAAATCCTGCCACTTACTGTTCCACATTCTACCAGTTTCTTGCCACCTAAGGCCGCATCCAGATGAGCACAGCTATGCAGTATGTGACATGTCTGAAGTGTCACATACTGCATGTTCAGCTGTTCTCCATGCTGCAAGGGAGCAGCGGGGTGGGGGGGGGGCAGTTGTGGGGTAAAAAAAAGCCTGCTCAAAAATAAGTGGAGTAGTGCATGCACAGGCAGCATGTGCCACTCAGAACTGGAGCCTGGCCAGTCAGAGCTGCACTCCAGCTGCCAGCCAGGCTCACCGCTGCTACAGCCCTGGGAAGCTCCCAGGACCCCAGGTAGGGCTCCCAGGGCCAGCCCAGTGCCGGCCCCAGCCTCCCTTACCTCACCTGGTGTAACTTGCTGCATGTCAGAGCACATGTGACAAGGGTGCCCTGTGGGGACAATTAGCTGTTGCACAAGGTGCCACCACTAGTTGTCCCCAGGGAGCTAAATATTCATGCTCATCTGGATGCAGCCTAAATGGCAAAAACTGTCTGCCATCATCTTTTATCTTTATTACTGCAGCTTCCTTCTCTCTGGTCTCCTTTGCATTCCTATCACCCTCAAAACTATTCCCCTTGCCCCGATCATATAAAATGCAGTCATTACCAATATAATCTTGGCCTGCTGATCAGAATTACGTGTCCTACGTTGAATGATTCCATTGCCTCCAGCTTCCTCACTATATTAAGTTTAAACTTTGTTTTGACCTGTAAGGCCAAATTCAACCATCTCTGTACACCAGTAACAAGGCATATAGGGCATCTTTACACATGCTCCAGGGGTAGAAGGGGGGTGCTTTATTTGGAGCAGCTCCGAGAGCTATTCTAATTAAAATCCCCACAGTGCCTCATGTATTCAGTATCCCACACTTCAAAAATGGCAGTGGAGGCATTTTAACTAAAGCTTGTTCAATGAGCTTTACTTAAAGCACCCCCATCTCAAATTTGAAGGGCAGAGATGATGAATACATGAGATGCAGAGGCTGCTGGAGCACACTAATTAACACACTGCAGCAGACTCTATTAATCGAGTCTGCTCTAATGCACTGTAATTAGAGCACATCAGAGCACCTCATGCCTACAGGCACCCATAATGTCTTCAAAGCTGGTATGAATAGCCACTACCTACCTTCTCATTCAAACCTGTTTAAAACACAAAATGTATCACATCGTAAGTGAAAAAGAAAAGGACAATAGGCATTTCTACAATAATATATATCTTGGAGGAATTCATAAAACAAAGACTTTGCAACATGCAGTAGGTGGGGCTTCCCCTCATACAGAAGACTCCATCCAAGTTCCATCAGGATGAATCAAACCCTAACTACATCGTCTTATTGTGCCAACCTCTGTCTTTGCTTAACAGGGCCTCTCTATTGTTTGGTTATAATTTTATCCCATTTCTTCTGTTACATCTGAAATTAGCCTGGAAGCTCAACAGGATAGGGGGTCTGTTTTCTAACATGCCCTGTGATGCACCTGACACACTTTTGGGCACTATAAAACAATAAATAAGAATAAGATATGATGTCCATTCTCTGCCCATAAATACTGAAATATAATTATTTTCTCACACATTTATATTGCAAGGTTAATGGGTATTTTGCTAGTGTAGTCATTTTCAAAACAGAACTTGGCTTCAAAATCCAGGTTTGTTCCATCAAGATGCAGCCATTGAGGGGACCTTTAGTCTCCATAGGTCAGACCTCTATATTAAAGATCAGCAGATATGAAAACTACAAATTAGGTTTGGCCCTCAAGTTCCAGGGAAGACAGAAATTTTGTCCTTAGACAAGCAAAGCTTGGGTCAACATCATTTAGTCATCATCAAAAACACAATTAAAATCTAGGGATCAATCATTCATACCTCCCACAAACAGATGACATTATTTTAAATGTTGGGGATGTGTGGCATTCATGATCAGGCCAATAGTTTGGAATGTTGCCTGATTCTAAGCATTTTTTTAATCATGTCATTTTGCTATTGAGAAAATAAATGAGCAAATTTTTAAAAATACAGAAAGTCCTTGTTGTTTTTCTTCAGCTAAAAAAAAAAGTTTTGATAGCCAAAAAGGAGCTTTTGTCTATCAGACGTTTTTTCTACAACCGAACACATCTCCACTGACAGTATTAGTGATGCTAGTGCACAAACCTAGAAGCTAACAAAAGGCAGCAGAGCTGTTTGCTACAGTGCTGGAAATAGAGCAAATGCAATAGGATGAGAAAATCAAGAGTGAAAGAAAAACTTAAATTTCAAGAGTCAATTCCAACTATTGGAGAGTTGGAAAAATATATTAAAACTAGTAAATCTTTTTATCAGTGGCTTCAGAGAACTTTATTTACAGCTATGGTATTATAAAAGCCCTGCAAAAAACATTTTTACATTTACACTGCTTAAAGGTACTTCTTCATGGCATTATAGCAATAGTAAAAAAATGCCATAATTGTACCCTGCATGTATATAAATATATAGTGTTATCAATTTTGAGTTTGTCAATATACATATATATATATATATATATATATACATACACACAAACACACACACACGTAGGATGCAGCATATATTATTGCCCATCTTTCAATTTCTTTTTAAAACATTGCAACATGTATTTTTCCCCCCATAAATGATAGCAACTCATCACGGTTTATTCTTCTTTAAAAAAAAAAAAAAAAAAAGCACTCAGATACTAAAAAATGGAATACTTCATATAGAAAATAGGTTGCTATTCTCTAAAATTGCCTCTAATGTTAGCGGAATATTAATAAAATCCATAAACCATTAGAACATTATAGCTGCTTTGTTCTGAATTACATAGACCTTTTATGTTTATTCCTCAGTGAAAATGCATAAAAAAAGAAATCCTCTCTAATTGTGCTCTCTGAAGATAGCTGGTAAAATCATTTCTAGCAGCAATAAATCAATTGTAGTATTAAAATGACCTGCCAGGTGCATCTTCTGGGTATCAGACTAATTAAGGGAATGTATTAATTGCAACTATTCATCAACACCACCAACGTTGTTAGGTAACCCTTACAATGAATCTTTTTACCATATTATCCAGCAATAAAACTGTAGTTTGACCAAAAGTAAGGGGTAGGGGGAGAAAGAATTTTAAACATTAAAAATATGGCTTGTTTCTATATTTCAAATGGGTCCAACTTGATTACTTTTAAGTCAATTAAAGATAGCATTAGGTAATTATTTTTGCATATATTTACATATAAATTCAGTATATAAAATATATCAGTCTCTCTCTAAATAGAAAAAAAATGCAGTTTCAATACTTAGCTTTAGAGGATGCCATTATTATTTTATTCCTTTTTCCACACTAAGCAGCTGCTGTAGTAGCTGGCTCTATCTTCACATTTTTTTCAGCTTTGAGTCAATTGTAACTGTTATGGTAATTAACAAAAGAAAGATTGAAGTTACTACTTTTAAACAGAGCATGTGTTTAAAACTGGTCTCTAACAACTGTCATTACAGCTACGATACACCCCTCCTCCCCAAATAACTCAGAGAACGTAGAAAACGCAGAGTGTTACAAATCCAAACTATATTCCACCATGGTAAAACCAGGGATGCAAAAATACACGTTAAATGAATGGTCAGATCTGTGGTACCCTAATCTGAGGGGAGCTAATCCGATGGGTGTCCTACGTCTTAGTTGGCTTTCTAACTCATTGATCAATTAAAGAGTTATCCTGTCGCACCAATTTATCATAAAGAAGCCATGCTGTCTCCTACTAAGGCAACTGACACTTTTTAGTATGCCTTCCTAGCATCTTCACAGTGGCTTTTTTTAGTATATTTTTATAAGAATAAAATTCTTGAGCTGTAAAGACTGACCTGTTTTTTGCTGTGTTGTGGGCTTTTTTTTTTTTGCAACAAAAACAAAAAAAGAATCATTTCTTAAAACTTTTGATCCATTGTTGTTTCACAGTACTGCTTCAATCACTTGTGTGCTGGATTGTAACATAATGTTATCTGGTTCAAAAAAAACCCTGCATGTGTAGAGTTGGAGTAAACTTCCCACCATGCTGGTTTCTTCTTTAGGAATTGTGTCAATTTAAAAGATATTCTGAGAAGTGGAATAGCATATGGAGACAGGCTGACAGAGAAGAGAGGATATGCAGGTCAGAGATAAAGATAGCAAAATATACAGAGCATAGTAAAAATATAACCCTGAATACAAAAGATATGAGGACAAAATTTGGCCCACTGTATTGAAGTTCACATTCCTTTCTCTGAATATATTGAAAACACTCATATCTAGGAGGCTGGTTCTTGTTGACCCATTCTCTATCTACATCTCTTAGGTATTTCTAAGGCACCTGTCACCTTGGTATCTAAGCACTGAACATAGTTACAATTTAACTATGTCTCTCTCATTGCCATCCCCATGACAATCATCATCATAGTCTCCCAGCTATTCTCTGCCCCAGCTGAACTAAAAGAAGACACAATAATATCTTTAGGTGTATAGCAGATTATTATGGTACTGGCAGCCTAGCAGTCTTGAGAAAAATTTACCTACTATATAAATTCCAGAAGATTCCCATCATCCTCATTTATGGGAACCCGACAACCAGTTTTCTCCTAGGCCAGGTATAAACATTACACTTTAACCAGTATAAGTAATCAGAAATTGGTCTATACCTGTCACAGAACAGAAGTCCGGCACACACAGACTGATTTAAAGTGACAGAACCCGGTCTAAGATATGCCCCTCCCACCCCCAACAAAGAGCAAATATATGTTCTGCTCACTACTGAGCTCAACTGTACCACTTACACAAAACTGTGTAATTTAGATCAATTCTGTCTTGGGCTTTTTGAATGTCTGTACCTAGCCCTAGTGCTCAGCCATTTTCATTAGTCTTCGATTCACAGTCTGCAGGTTCTTCATTTCCTCCCTTAGTACTCCCAAAATAATAGTCTCTAGCTTCCATTCTGCAACAGATTTTCATGGTGCTGTAGCCCGTATGTTTGCTTAGGATGCACCTGAGCGTTGTTTTTAGATGTAAAGTATGGAAGATCCAAGGGAGGAGAAATGTTATCATTTTCTTCCAAGTAGGTTTTTCACTACAGTTGATGAGACGAGGATAAAAGGCTAATGTGTAAAAGCATGGCCTGTGGCTTATATTAATATTACCTGGTAGATCCTATGAACCCCTGTCATGAACCATAATCTTAGTGTATTAGGTACTTTACAGAAGGAGAAAAATAAGAGGATCCCTGCTCCAAAGAGCTTCCAATATAAGGAAGGAAAATTTTAAGAACACCGCCTTATTTTGAACAGTTGCCCTTATGACTTACTTCCACATAGATCGGCACTGAACTAAGAAAGCTGGTTTTTACTTCATATTTTGGGCTATTTTAGTACAAATCAGTGCATGGACACTTAACATTTTCAATAAGAATACTTAGTTTTAATTAAGTTTAGTCAACGTATCCTTGAAATCATCAGGTAAATTAAGCTGGGAAGTTCCAAAAATGTGAATGATAAGCTGAAAAGGTCCAGCTGCCAGCTCCCCCAGAAGTCTTTTAGCCTGAGTGCCTGGTACCAAATAAAGAGAGAACTAGTCACTCTGGCAGACAGGACTTAAACTATTCAGTGCCCAAAGTCAGGTACAGCACACTTGATCAAGTTTCCTTTCTCACATAGCTCTGCAAAGGCACCTCAGTTCTCACCTCCAATACCCTTGCTACTGCCGTTTTGAATGTCTCTTGGACCCTGGCTGCTGAATTGTCAAATTATGTAGGTTTAAGTAAAGAAATAGGCATGTACCAAGACCACCCAACTCATTTTTATTTATGATGTGAAATAAAAATTCACCACCATTTTTTCAAATATGGTGTTTTTAATATATGTTAGTTGGGATCAGCCCCGGTGATTTAGGAGACAACTATCTGTCTCGAGTTTGCATCAATCTATTTGAAGGGACACTCTCAATTATTTTTGGTATTCAAACTGTTAGAAAGGAGTTCACAAGTAAGATATTGTTCCTGTCTTTCCCCTCTCTACCCAGCCTGCTTTTTGATCTTCCCTTTGTCCTCGATCCTTCCCTTATCCCTTTCACCTCTCTTGCTCACTCTCACTCTGTCCCCTTGATCCGTCAGACACAGCCAAGCTATCTGATACCTACACCTTAAAGTAATTTTGGACAGAAGCAAAATGCCCTAGAATCCTTAGTAATCCTTCTCAGATCCATGTACTGAGCTCTGGTTTGGCTCTTACACAGCCAACAAACAGTCTTTAGCCAACCAGCCTGGAAATTGAAAACCTGTTTCTGTAACAGTGGAAGGACAACAAGTCCTGAAACTAAATCAGTCTGCTAGGAAAGAAAAAAGCCTTTTTTCAGTGTTGAAATTAAGATAATGCAAGAACATCTAAACAGAGAGGGGAAACTCACTGACTACAGGCCAAAGAGAAATCTAGATTGTAAATTCTTTGGGACAGGGATTTTTTTTTGTTTTGTTTGGTGCCTAATTCATTGGGGTTCTGGTTCCAGATTACAGCTCCTAAATACTATGACAATATAAATTAAAATTTTAAAATAAGCACACATACAAATGTGCTAACAGGAACACACAGTTTCTGAACTAATATGTCCAAAGGCTTAAAATATGCATTTCAGTTCCTATCATTAGATATTGGTGTAAATTAAATATTTTGACATTATACAGTAGGATTCGACTCTATTTTTAACTATTTTCAAAATAACTAAGATAAAGGAGAAAACATGACCAATAAATACGAGTAGTTTCCTCTTTGTAAACCCTTTAATCGTTCTAAATCAGGGGATCTCAATTCTCCAACGTGACTAAGGATGGATCTATTACAGCAAAATTTCAAAAGGCACTTGTACAGTCAGTGGCTCATTACATATCCACATATACTATGCATCATAAAACGTGCATTAAAGGATAGTGATCCTTAAAATGATGCTCCATGAGGAAAGAGCTTTAAGAAACTTGGGAATATATGGATGAGAATCCAAAGTATCCTAAATGCTCTTTCTACCCTAATAAGGTCCTAATATCTGAATAACCATGAATTTACTCTGAAAAAGGTGAATTAAAGTACAGATATAAGTATGAATGATATATGGTAGATAAGTGGACAAATTTAAAAGAGAATAAATGAAAGAAAATGAGGGTGGGAGAAGTGAAAGACAGGAAACATAAGGACTCAGCATGAGCTAGAAGATGAAGGTACTACTTTCATTGGGAGTAGCTCTAAGGATTACCTTTGGAATGGATTCAACCAAACCAGATTACACTAGTACACAGTGTACTAGTGTTTCAGACCCTGGCCAAACTGGACTTAACTAAATTCAAAAAAATGAATAAAGAAACCAGATAGGAATCATGTTCAGGAACTGGGCTAAATTAGTAGGCTTCTTTCACTATGGGTATGAACCTGCTTAACCAAAAGAAACCAAGCTTTTTCTCTAACTTGGCTTTATTCACTTTATAACCTGAAGTTCAGTTAAGCTGAGAAAGAAGAGCAGGCCTTAAAGGAGATCTCATCCTACCGTATCTATATACCTCAGAAGTGGAATTAATTTTGAACTGTCTTTCTAATTGCTATCCTGCCGAGTCCCATTTCTTTGTGGCCCCAAACATTCACTGACAAAATGTTAAGTATGCTAGGAACCTTACATCAGCTCCCTAAATACATCCCTCTCTGTGTTGAAGAGTGTTTTTGAGCAAATTATTCCAGGAAAACTGATGGTTTGAGATTCTTTTTGTTAATATCCTTGTTACATGATACTCACCGCGCATGGCTACACATGCATTTACACCGGCTTAAATTTACTGTGTGGTAACTTACTGCGCAGCAAGCGGGAATAGGCCAGCTTCTATGTGTACAGGCATTAAAGCACATTAACACTGTGTGTGGACTGACTTGGGACTAAAGTTAGTCCCAAGTCAGTCCACACACATACTGCTATTGCGCAGTAAGGCATCTACATGTGCGTTACTGCGCAGTAACTAAGTGGGCATAAATTTGATACCTGCATAATGCAGGTATCAAATTTAGGCTCAAGTCAGCCTTAATCACCATATTTACTGGGCAGTATAGGCATGCACGTGTAAAGCATACCCCCGTACTGTGCAGTCGTTTTGGTTACTGCACAGTAAATGCACACATGTAGATTGTGTAAATGCACACAATCAAAGTAGGCAAGGTAGTCTTATATCACTAGGCAGAAGAACCCAGCATCACATACTGGTTGTATATAGCCAATCATTGGATCTTGCTGGTAAGAGTGTATTCATAAACAGATTAATCAATGACAAGTAATAATTTCTAATAACAATAGTGATGCAGAGACTTTCTTTAAAATCTCTTGAACACTATATTCAACACCGAAACAATGCTCCAGACAAAGAAAATATAACTGAATAGCCAGAA
The DNA here is from genome assembly GCF_000455745.1 of Alligator sinensis. Classification (NCBI taxonomy): domain Eukaryota; kingdom Metazoa; phylum Chordata; order Crocodylia; family Alligatoridae; genus Alligator; species Alligator sinensis. Next base: position 1,373,471 of record NW_005842382.1, on the reverse strand, counting down.
ACAATCTCTTTCTATTGAGGCTTTTGTCTCCAAAACACACACACAGGATTTTGCAGCTACAGATAAGACTGATTAAACTGATTTCATTTTACAATGCTTACAGCACTTCTAAGAGACTTTTGATCCAGACAGACATATCTATTCATTTAGGGCAGGGCTACCTAGCCAGCAGCCCACAGGCTTCATGTAGTCCACAAGGGGTTAAATTGTGGCCCCCTTGCTCCCACCTGGTTGTTGTTCCACCCATTGCTTCAATTGCAGAAGCAACCTGGGTTTCCAGGCTCTCTATCCTTCCAGCTTCCCCACTGCAGGGGAAGTGCAGCATAGCATAATGCACAGTGCTGGGAAAGCCCACACCACAGGGCACTTGAGAGGCATGAGGGAGCCCATGGATGGGGAGCATAGGGCCCAGACATGTAGCGGAGGGAGGTGGAGGGGGGCCAGGTATGCAATGCATTGGAGGGAAGACAGTAACTGAGATGCACTCAGTGCACCTAGGGGGCAGGGCATGGAGTGCACTGGGGACCACTGGGACAAACAGGGCATGTGGTATGCAGCCCTGGGGGTCCATGGCCCTCACTGATGAAACTCCTGCTAGTAAAGCCTATGAGGCATGCAACCTCAGCCAGTTAGAATTTGGACATCCCTAATTTAGTGGAAAGATAATTCCTTTGACATTGTCATCTTTGCCACTACTCTAAAAAGAAAGCAGCTATACTTAGCCTGAGTCTATCAGGCTATACTTAAATCTAACCTGCAACCTGTCTATTCTTTTGCTATGGTGGGGTGAAGCCATCCCACCCTCCATCATTGAATACGTCAGCCTGTGTTAAATATTACTTGTACCTAGCAAACTAGGCAAAATACTTTATTAGACAAACATATTTTATACCAGCACAGGAAAATGGGATCTGCTTGTCATTAAGTAATGAATATTTTTCTCAGGTGCAGGATGAGCTATCCACATAGGACAGATAACAATGATGATATACATGAAACTTGTGATATACACTAGACTGAAACACGAGGGTCTCTAGCAGCAGCATCCTCTAACATTTTATACTGCTCAAGGCTGCAGAGGTTGGGGATGGGTAATCAGCCTTGCACTCAATGTGAGAATTAGCCCTTCTCAAGCACTGCTATTTAACATTCAGTGCCTCTCTTAAGAAACCTAAATAAAATCTTTAGTTAAGCATAGTTAAGATGGTTAGGATCTCATTTAGCAAAACAGCCATCTGTCTTCCATGGCGCACACCGCTATGAAAAACAATTGTTCAGGATTTCTGTAGCCTTGCCCAGCACAGAAGCCAGGCTGATTTTTGCTGAATCAGGGTCTTAGTTTAAAATTATACTGATTTTTCTTTTCACACTTCAGATTTTCTGTTTTCATGGGTTTTCTTTAAGAAAAATATGTTTTGTTTATTGATTCAGAAATTACTTAAATGGTAGAATCTCTGACAGTTCATAAACGCAAAGCAGACATCAACTTTTGTCAGAAATCTCCAGTGGAATTACTTTGGCTAAAGTCTTTTGTCTCTGTCTGAATAGCTGTTGGTAAGCTGACTTCAAAACACAATTGGAAATGTAAATGAAAAATTTCCATACATTAAATGGAGAATTATATGCTAATTATTTTTAGATTAGTGCTGGTTGCTATCCATTATACTAGAAAATATTTATTGCATTGCACTAGAAATTTTAAGTTTTCACTGTAGGCTACAGAAAATACATTGCAAAAGATATGGAACAAATCTACTCATAATTTCTGTTTTTCATTTCAAAATGGACATTGGAATAATCATGTCAGAAACTTAGGAGTTTCTGTATTAATAAAAATGCAGACCACCACCATACGGAAAGCTTACAACCTATAGAAGCTGAGAAACATGGTCTTTTTTGTCTTATTAAATCATATTACTTTATTTGTGTTTCTTCCAAATTCCTATATTGCTATTTGTTCTAATTTCTTACAATAAAATTCATTTGTATCATGCAAGCTATGTAATTAATACTTTGCTAAAGGAAATCTTAACGAACACATTGTAAAATTTAACTTTTACCAAGTATTTGTTCCTATTATCAAAATTAAAATGACTAAGATGCACATTACATATTTTAACCTAATTTAATTTAATATTACTGCAACACCTTCTTGTTGAAACTCTATTCATATTAGAAAAATTACCAGTCTATTTATTTTCTATATATATCTAACACTAAAGATACAGTTGGATCTTTGTATAAAATTTATATATTCACATACCCATATAGATTTATACAGCTGTATAACTAAACATCAATATTTTATCCCTGTGTCCTTCTCACCCTTATATTCCTGAATAGTCCTAATGCTCAAGAACCTCACATTTTACTGTTGCTGGTGCCTCAATAATTACAATGGAACTAGGAAGGAAATGATACATTCCTTGGATGATTAAATCAGCCTAAACATTCTACACTCATGATTCATAGTGGCATGAATGAAGACACCATATTCTTAGCCTTATATCTGTCCTGCTAATTTTCCTTAGCTTCATTATTTTTTTCGCCTGGTATCTTTGACCCCTCTTTTGCTCCCCCCATCATCTGTCTCTCTCTTTTTTCTTCTAATTAGGCCACTTCTTTTTTTCTGTCCTTCTTGCTCCAGGTATACTTGCTACTTCTGTCCCTGCTCTCACCTCTTTTCCACATTATCTTTTTCTAAGCACAATACCAATGCCATTTTTTTCCTTCTGATTTGTGAAAGTCTTTCTTTCCTCTGTCCCTGCCCAGGCTTCCTACCCCCTGCCTAAGCTTTTCCTTTCTCCTCTATTATCAGGTATGGTCTCTGTTATATTTCTAGCCCTTAAAGTTCACAGAGCTTGTGGGAAAAGAAAGATACAGCTGTGACAAAACAACATAGGTTTGTCCAAAACCACTGCTGGTAATTCAAATCCAGTTAGCAGCCTAGTAGCATAATTGCCCTAATTTCAGGAAATGCAAAAATTGAGAAAAAATCCTTTGGGAGATGCACTTGCAGAAATCTTTTTGCTGGGAGTTTTGAAAACCAAACAAAGACAAACAGCACACAATATGGGTGCTTTGTATATGAGTTTGGCAGTAACTAAAGCTAAATCAAAGTGGTCAGATTCGCAGCTGATGCAAATGCGTAGATATCCACTGACCCCAGGGGAGCCACACTGACCTCTACCAAGTATCTGGTTCTCTTCCATACAGTTGGAATGCACCATCCATGTCAAAACAATTGAATACACATGCCAACTTATCTTGAAAATATTTCAATATGAAGGAACATTTCATTTTACTATGTTGTTTCCCAGTGCTAAAGGACAGGCAAAGAGTTGTGGGGAGCAGGGGGTGCTGGTTAGTTGACAGTCAGGTGCAGAGAAAAGCCTACAGCTAGAAGGAACCCATAGAACACCTAGTAATACTAGTTTGGTTCGTCGCTGTATCCATCTCTTTGTTCTGAAACTAAATAATTCTAAGGACCTGATGAATATCACCAACATTTAGTACTATTGCCTTTATCCTTTGTAAGCAGAGAGAGACTTTCATACATTTGCTGCTGTATATATCAAGCATTCTTTCTTTATCCAGGCTCTTATAACAGCTTCTATTAGTATAATATCCAAGTGGATTGCAACATCTTAGATCAGAATTGTTTTAATTTCAGTTGAATTTTATTTTAGATTCCTAAAGAAAACTAAATATATATGGAATGATATTGGGTCATTTGATTATTAATACAGTAAGCTTTAGTTTTCATCTATATTTTTCAATGAGCTAAATCCTATCTTCTGTCCTGAGGCAAAACAGCCACTGGGGCAGTTTTGTCAGATCAGTAGCTTCACAATAGGATGTCTTCTCTCTCTCTCTCTCTTCACCACTGTGCATGGACACCTACAACCAGAACTGAAAATATGGATGTGTTCAAATATAAATAATATGATTTTCTGAAATACTAAGCATTGAAACAAATCCTGCCGACTTAATTGAATCAGCAGCTTCCTCAAAGCCAAAACAGCTCTTACTTAGGTAGACAAATATGTGATTAGATGCCTAAATATAGGTACCAATGTTTGGAATTGACACAAATCAATATATTTCAGCTATCTATAGAAATGGGGGAGGGGCAATCAAATTATATGTTAATGATAGCACAGAGAAAAATAACATTTGCATAAATCACCATATTTAATTTAGTGCCCAGCTCTTCTGCTTTTTGTCACAATCAGTAGAATTTTGCTTGATGTGTAGAGTTCCATTAACTTGGAAAGAATTAACTGTGGGATAAGTGAGAAATGACAGAATCTTGCCCTGAATAAAAGCATGGCATGTGTCATTATGGGCTAAAACAAAAAACAAGGTATTTTTAGCATAGGGAATTGCATGTGTTCTATCAAAGACAGAGACCCCAGCACAGAAGAGTATGATGCTGATATTACTTGAACTAAAATACTCTGGACTAAATTCTGTATTGACTCATATCCCATGCAATTCATAAATTAGGACAGAATTTTAACTAATATATTTTCATAGTATATTTTAAATAATTCTAGCCTCCCTCACTTGTTAGGAGCTGTGAGCCTAAGCTTTGAATGAAAAAATTATATTCCATTCTCTCTACATATATATTTTATAGAATCACTTTAAGACAAATACTGCTGCGATAAGAGGAAAAAAAAGCATTAAGTGCTAGCATTTCAAGAAGAGTATTTTGTCCTCCAAAGTTCTGCAGAAATTACACTATGCCAATGATATTTAATTGTAACATAAAAATTAAACACCATTTACTTGATATAAAATTGGGATAGTATGTAAATTAAGTAAGTTTCAATTCATGTCTTCTTACTCACATCTGTTGGCAGTTTAAATAGTTTTAGTGTCATTAATTGTTATAAAAGTGCAAGATTTGCTGTATGCTTGCCACTTAGGACCAAAGGCACAAAAGTCTAATTGAACTAAGTAATTAGTAATTTGTCATTTCCTATTGTCAGCAATTACTTTCCATTAGAAATCCTCACTGAAAATTCTAATTTGAAGTGAGGTTTGCATTTTATTGCTGTCCATCCAAATTAGTTTAAAATTGACAGCTACATTTTCATTTAAAAATTTAAAGATATTAAATATGCTTGAAAAGGCTGAAGCATATTTCGCCCCACGTGTGCCTGTAATTATGCATCTGGACTCAAAGAGTGAAAAGTGAAATCCAAGACACTTCTCCTCTTTATTCCAGTGCAGAAGTATCTACAAGTATCACATACCAGGCCAAATCCTTCTCATATTGCTCATATACATAGTTTAGTGCTACTAAACAGTTACATATGGTGGACAGGACTTGCTCTTCCTCCCCCTTCCATTTCCTCAAATTACATTATGAACCAGGAGATTCCTTGCTTTATGCTTTACTGAAGTAGAGAGTGATAGTAACGACAAAATGAGAAGGGAATGCTGCATGTTCATATTCTGCCCTACAGGTTTTCCCATGTGGCTTTGCTGCAAGGGTGATTTTTCCTTTGTTATTGTTCAGACTCCATTAAGGCAATCAGTACAGCACACTTCCAAATGTTCGGTGTGTGATCTGAGACAACACTTGTGGCAGGGTAAGAGTGCTTCAGAATGCTCAGAAATGCACAGGGCTGATTAGCTGGTGAGGAGGTAATGATTTATAATTAAGATATGCTGAATGGATATGCACCATCTTTTAAGAGCTCACAACTTGGCACAACCTACCAAGTGCCACCTTCCTGTCTGGTCAGATGCTTGTGTTGCAGGGCCTGGAACTGGAAGACAAGTGTATGTCCAAAACCGCCATATGCTCTAACTTTCTCAACTTTGTTTCCACAAATGACAGGAAGGAAAAATGAACATATGGCACAGCCCCCCATAAGCCTCATGGTCTGAGAGCTTCTTGGTACACTTAGAAAGTATGACTGCTATGCATACTGCCTACAAGGAGCTACTAACAACAGCTATATTTATTTGCTTTCTTTACAAAATAAAAGAGACTGAAAGCACCAGAAAATATCAGACTGAACAGACATTTGTGCTTGACTTTTCAAACTCCACTATTCAGTGGTAAAGTGAACATTGTAATCAGGATGTCCATGCTAAATTCAAACAAAAAATTCTAGTTCAATAACAGTTAACATCACATCTATAAAACCCATGCTTTTAATTAACACAGGTATCGAGGGAAAGTACAAGCTCTGTGATAAGCCTTCACTGTGTCACAAAACGGGGGAGAAAACTACTCTGATATGAGAAGAGTTGGCCAAGTATGTAGCGATACATTTGATATATTCATCCGAAAAATTAGAAATCTATTAGGGGCAGAAGACAATGGAATTACACAATAATATCCCTAATAATTCAATAATTATTAAAAAGTAGCATTGAACACATCTGTAATGAACACATTAATTACAGTAATATGGTATACTAACATTGTCTTTGTTCCTAATTTATGTGAAGCCATAATTTACTTTTAAAGCTAGCAACAGTGATAAATTTATCTCAGTTTTAAACACTTATTCAACATTAATATTCACTGAAAGTACACGGTTTCCACTGAAACACTTTCTGGTAACTAGCTGGTATATATCACAGATCACTAACACTTTATATTAAGTGGACATTAATTAATGCTAATTTACAATGGAATTCTTATGAAGTAACATATTATATCCACATGAATACCAAAAGAGTTCATCATGATTAATGTTATGACAAAAAAATGAAGAATCTTAATGATTTATCACTAATTAATAACAGATGTTGTCCAAAATACTTTTGTGTCTGAAACAGACCATTCAAGGGATCTCTGAAAAGGCAGTATCGTATGTAATATTTTTGTATATTGAATTTTATTTAAGAATAATATTCACCCAAAACAAGGAATGACTTGTTCACTTTTCAATTTGGGAGAAGAGAGGAGGAGAAAATGTAAGGGGAAAAGGGTCAGCTGGACTTGTAGTGCAAGTCAACTGGACTAGTAGCAATTTCTTCCACACTGCAATCAGTTTTTAACTTTGTACTGTATTAGTATGAGACTGATTATAATTAGACGTTTGACATGTATTAAGAAAAATCTTATCTTCAAATGTGTAGATTGCTCCTACGTTATGTGTGTCCTAATGATTTTGGGTGCTCATAGCTGAGATTTGGAGCTCTCTCTCAGAATAATAAATATGCTAAGTATATTAAAAAAACCCTTATTCTGCCATTTCTGCAATTGTGTTTAATTGCCAATAAGGCACTGAACAAATAGAGAATTAAATTAAAAGTTCAATAAACACTGATCGATATTGTTGTAAATACCAAGTCTATAAAATGATCTTCTCTTTAAATGTAGTTATTCTACAGGTACTGTGCAGATGATCTGCATTTGAAGTCAAAGGAATGTTTTAAAACCTAGTTAGAATTGTTTATTATAAAAACGTTAGGAACGTTGTCAAAAAAGAAAAGTCAGCCTTCTTTATTCCTAAGCAGTCGCTGTCCTCTAGTTTAGTATTAGCTCACAATCAGCTGAATAAAGAAGTCATCTTCTGTCTAACATGTAAATAAATCATCAGCTTCAGTTACTTTACCACTAGCTGTTTGTCATTCAGGAAAATAATGGTTAATCAATGACTAATCAATGAAGATGTGTAACGTATTAGTTTGCAGTCCTTCATCATCCTATTTTCTTCAATTGCCTGGGGGTTTGTGTTCAGTACTTACAGAATCGATTACAATTGAGAGTGATCATTCAGCTCATGTTGAGAGCTGTCAGCTGTGCTTTCTGCTATGAGTTTTACGCTCCTGTTTAATATGAGATGCTAATATTTAGCTGCATTTGACAAGCTGGTTACCATCATAGAAAATTTTATAAGAAGTGCTTAAGTAACTAATTGTAACACTACATGTCACTTGATGAAACTAAACTTTTCCTGACTTCACAATAATCATAAGCATTACTGGCTTGCTGTGGAAAATTAAAGGAAAATAGCTGTCTGCTTGAGTCTGATCATGCCTGCAGGGAAGGTCTAAGAAAGGCAACAGACAATGATGCCTTTGTGCATAACTGCAGGGGGAAAACAGATAATTCTTCAATTTTCATATAAACTGACATTCTTCACCATATGACATTCTTGTGTGTGTTCAATTTCCTACCAGAGCCACTAGAAAACTTAAACCTGAAGACTTTTGACATAAGACAACATAAAAGAGTAACAAAGGTTTTTATAACAAAAGTAATGTTTCATTGCTTGACAAGTCTGTTTTCTTTGAGGCAGATATAAGCTTGTCACTAGGATAAGGAGAAAAAAATTGCTGGTTGTTCTCCTTCCTTCCCCCCACCCCCACATTGTTATCAATGCATGGGGTTATTCACTTTAATTATTGTTTTTGTAGTTTTCTTAGCAAATCCATGTCACTTATAGTCATAGAGTGTAATGGTGGAAACTAATAATCATTAATGTATTTCATTAAATATTTAGAGGTGAACAGTATTGATTAAAAGGAAGCATGTAATCTCTCATTTGTTGTCGTTTCAGTTCCAATACCACCCTCTTGTGGCTGAAGTGTTGAAGATACTTTTGTCTGAAATGATCTACATTTGTATGCACTACTTAGCTTACTCCCAATGCCTTTGCAGCCAATACTGACAAATGAAAAAGGATCTCTATCATCAAAAAAGGGACCTTGGTGTCATTTGTTAGTTTAAAAATTTTAATATAATTCTATAATCGAGTGTCATTTAGAACTTTAACAGTGATCTAAGGAGTAGTCTTAGGTCCACTGGGGCATGAATTGTGTGAAGTCTCTTTTCCCAATTGATTGGTGGAATTTATTAATTAATTTTGGAATTTTAGAGGTATTTTAGGAAATAGTTCAATTGTTTTAAATGGCTGTAGTAGTGATGGAAAAGATTGTGAGAGCTTTCAGAAACCAGACACTCATATACCAATGAGCAAAAGATAGAGACACACTATTACCAAAGGGATAATGAAAATGAAAACAACCCTCTATTTTTACATTGTGCATATGATCTGAAATTGAACCAAACAGCAAAATAAATAATATAATTTAAAACAACATAAGAATTATTTAGACTCTCTCTCAACTGACAGACAACCTTGTTTCAATGAAGACTTTTATTTCCAATGGCATTTCATATTTTTACTTCTGCACTGGAAATAAAATTGACCTTGTGCAAAGAATAGATACTCAAAACTTTTTATGTATACACATATAGACAGATGGATATGAGCTTCTAGGTATTTAAGTTCTAAGTTATGGGGGAAATGCCTGAAACCTCCAAGCCATATATAGCAGAAGAAGCTATAGGAGTAACTTTAGGGCTAGCATATACAGTATTATTGTACACACCCAACGTATTGATGAACAGCAGTTAGCTGAAAGGCTCAAAACAGATTCAGAAAAAAAACAGAACTTATAGACTTATGAGCAAGGCCATTCACTTTACATTCAGAAGCAAAATAAATAGGAATACAGAAAGATAACTACATGACCCACAACTCCACTGCAGGTGGAAAAAAGCCACCACAATAGTCCCCAAAATCATTAGCCTCCATTTTGGATAAGTCCAAGTTTTTAACTACTTTCAGAGGACTTATCTAATATGTACACTGAATCCTGAAAAAAGTCCTTCCCAATGGTTCTAGACGGAGATAAGCATTTTTCCAATAATTTCAATAATTTAAAAAATATATTTTTTTTAAATAGCCAAATCTACTCTCAAGGAAAGCCAAGCATCTCTTACAAGGTACCAGAGGATTTTTCCATCAACACAATGATAAATAAATGACTGCTCTAAAGCATAAAATCAAGCTATCTAGGCGTAGAAAACTGGATGCTTATTTTTTACTGAAAGTTCTTATTTTACTCAGTTCACACAGATCATCCCAAAAGCACTAAAAACAAAAAAATCTTTTCCTTCCCTGCCATATAATGTTTGCTGTACTGCAGGGTATATATACTTCGTTGTGCTATGCAAGGTGAAGATGAAAAGAGTTATCCATTTAGATTGCATTTATAATCATAGTTGCTACATCTTGTCTGCACAGTTCTATTTTTATCTACAAAGCACCTAAATGCCACACTGGTTAGGAGCAAATATACATAAATAATAGTAATAGGCAGAAAGTGGTGCTTCCTGAATTAATTTAAAAAATCCTCCAATTCATATCTTTAAAAATCTGACTATATTCCCAATGTTTCTTGAGATAGCCATTTCAAATGCATTTCGCTAGAGGAAGTTCCTATTTTCTGGTACTCTAAAAACAAAACTGTTATTCCAAAATGTCCAAACCAGTCCTAGATAAACATAATGACAAGAGCAATTTTATCAAGACAACTGATAAAAGAAATGTCTTTTGAACTATAATACATATTTTCTGATAGAGGGAATATTTTTTTAAATAAAAGATATAATCATTAAAACAATGATAAATGAAACATTCAGAAAGGTTATGACTTGACAAAGTAACATTTTTAAAACTTGGACACCAATCAAATTGATGTAAGTATCAGTGATGCAACACTTTCTGACACTAAAGTCTTTACCACTGTCTAAAATATATAGAATAGCCTATTGTGATTGCTTAATGTCAGCTTTTGTTCATAAGCTCTTTCATAAAACAAAAACGGGGAAAATGATTTAAAGCAGTTCAATTTGTCTATTTACCTTAATCTTTAACTATTCCCATATGTCTTAGCTACATGATGTATGACTCTTCATAAACCAATTTTTCAAAAGTATACAAGACAGAAAAAAGTCAGGCTCCTAACCTTTTATGCACTGAACTTTCATAGGCAGCTGGCAAAACAGAACACTTTTAGGCATGAGGAAAAGCTGAAAGGTTATTTTACTCTCTCTTGCTTTTAGCAAATGTTTGTATCTGTTAAGAGGTAGATGTTTGAAATATTTTCTCATAGCAAACAACCCCCCCAAAAAATTGTTTCTGTTTAAAATAGGAACATAGCTGAAAAGTGACGATCACCACTTTAAATAAAAAATGATTAGATTTCTGTGTGGAAAGTGGACTAACTAATTGAGTAACGTTGTCCAAGAACTGGATGATACCATAGGAGAAATCCTGCAGCAAACACCGCACTAGGGGCAATCTCACTTTATAACGGTACACAGAATACAGGAACATTGGCCATAAAATTGTATTTCCAAACATTTATAGTAGGAAAATTTTCAGGCTTTAAGTATGATGCAATGCAGCCTACTGCTTTATTTTATTGTACTGAAACAGTTATGGATAATTTAAAAAATGAAGCAAACACTGTGCTATACAATGAGGAAAAGAAGTCTTATCACAGTAACTCCTGGTAATTTGGCACAAAGCTGAATATTTACAGTCAGTGGCAAGTTTTTAGCATGTTTAAGTAGAAACTGAGGTACAGGAATCTATATCTGCTTCTGTTTGCAATGCAGAGTGCAGAGCAGGGTTATTCTGACCTCTATCCCCCCCCCCCCCGAACAAGCAAAGAAAAAATCCCTCTACCTTTAAAAGAAATATAAAAAATAAATAAATCTGAAGTGTGTTTTCCAGTTTAGGTAATGTATGTCAATCTAATTCTATGTAGCAAAATACATTAATTAATATATCTTAAAGATAAATGTAATCTACAAGTATCAATAGAATTAAGAGGTATTTTTTAATATAAGCATCTAAATATTTTGAATTCCAAAACCACATTTTGATATCAAAACAGTAGACCAAATAGTGAGCTTTATAACCTTGTAAAACACCAACTGACATCAAGAGGAATGTTACCTGAAGTAAAAGTGAGGAGACATACTCACTGGTGTCAAAACACAGACTGAACATATATTCCAAGTAAATATTTCATGACACAGAGAGAGAATTTTTCACTATTTGTTTTAGCAATGTACTTTCAAAAGACTCATTTATGGGGGAAAATGTGTACATTTATAAATACTGTAATTGTTTTCCTTTGTTAAGACTATCCAATTTTAGCAAAGGAAAAATAATAAGTTTGTAATGGGTATTTACATGTATTATGATTCCTAGCATTAAAATGGCTGTTTTTAAAACTTCAAGTAAGCTTGAGAAACTGACTGTGGATCATGTATACAATGTAGGGTCAATGCTGTATTGAATTTCTAGACCATTTTCAAACTACCTTCTGGCAGTGGAAGCATTTTGACCACTGACACTCCCTGTGGGTATATCTGACTATCCTGGTACAATGCACCATTCCCTATTATTGAATCTACAACAAACTGCTGTAGGTTATTCATTGATTGAGTGTTTAAGTGTATTCTTTAGGAGCAAATAGAGAATGAATTCTGTAAACAATCCCATAAAATAAAATAAAAAGCTGCAGAACTCCTCACTCAGAAATAGCTTTCAACTGAAGCACTTAATTATTTGTAATCTTTGATTATGTTGTGTCACTTTAAATAAAGATGCATAGGAATTTTGCTCTTACTTTCACAGAAGATACCAAGCTAGAACGTGGAGTTGCACATTTTATCTGAAGGAAAAATTAAGTCATCACCAGCCAATATGACTACTCAGAGACATAAGGTTTAAGCACATCTGCTATCTTTTATGCTAACATCTTTATCTAGATCAATTACAATATGCACGATCACTGTTAAATAACTGATATAGATGCAGGCTGCAGCTCTATAATATTTCTAATGGAGGTTAGAACAGATATTAAGAGCTACATTTTCATAAGCTCAAGCAGTAATTGTGTGTGTGCTTGTATGCCAGTGCACATCTTCAGTCATGTAGTATTTCAATAATATTCACAAATGTTTCCTTTTCCACTTTAACCAATGCAAAACCCATAAAAAAATCTGTGTCTATGTGAGAGCTCTAAGTACATTCATACAGTTTGTCTGCCAGTACTTATGCGCCAGGCACTAGCTGTAAATAACAGTTCATATACTAGCGGGGAACTGTAAAGCAAACCAAACACACTAATATTAAGCATTTGAAATGTCCATCTCTTATTTATTAATGCAAAAATATATTTTTCATGACCTGAAAAACATGTGCAAGTGATATGGTGTCAACACAGGAAAACTGTACTTGCATATACTTCAACATATTGCTATCATTTAATGGAAAGCTTGCTTAATTTTCTCTTGCATATAGGGAAAGCTAAATAATTGACAGGAATTTTCTGAAATTACAGAAAAATATACATAATATGGAAAATATAACTGTTATCTTTACTATTTCCTCTCGTACCAACTGGAAAGTAAACTCCACATAATCTGTATTACAGAACACTTAACACTAATCAGGCTGGGGCCCTTCCTCTGCTAAGTGCTGTCCAAACATGTAGAAAACGACTCTTCCTGCCCCAGAGAGATTACAGATTAAAATGAGCACTCCAAAAAACCCAACACTGAAAATATCTAGTGTACCTTAATCCAGTGTTGCTGGTGGAAGCAAAACCTCTGGTTCCATTGCAGAAAGGAGATAGTTCCAAGGAACTGTGGAAGAAGAATCCACGCCCCTGCTGGGGGCATCTACACATGAAATTAATGTGACGCGATAAACTCCAGTGCACATTGCAACACAGTTTATTGCTCTCGGGTGCTATGTTTATACCTGCACCTGGGACCGCAGCATGTTGAGCTGGGTTGGAGCAGCCCCAGCTGACATGGGGGCTAGGATTCAGCCTGCCAATCTAGGGCTGCTCCGACCCATCTCAACATGCTGCCAAGGGGCTGGCTGGGGCACAAGGGTGCTCTAGTCTGGGACTAGCCACCAGGCAACCCCGGCACTGAAGCATCCTTGTTCCCCAGCCAGCCCTGTCAGCATCTACAGGCACATTGCTGCACATTAAAGAATGCCACCACAGGATATTATTTGTGTTCACAAGTACTAATTTACAGTGGAGTTGATTAGTTTATTGGGCCACTTGTACACGTGACAAAAATTGCCTGTTTTTCCAGTTTGTCACACTTTACATGTACGGTGGGGGTTTGCAATTTAAAATAAGTTTGTTACATTGCAGATTAACCCACATCTACATGTAGTTTAGTCTGACATGTACCTATTTGTAGAGTTTCAGTCTTTAATCTGACAGCTTGTCCCCCAGCCTCAGGAGAGGTGGACTGAATGCAGAAGTAGCTGTGGGCCAAGTGGCCCCTGACCTGAGCAGGGCCCTGGTCCTTTCTTCTATGGTGGTGGTGTCTCATGGGCCACCTGGGTGCGCTGCTAGCAGGCCGGGGGGCTGCCCCTAATCAGACACACCTGAGCCGATGCTTCCCTGAACCCATCCAGGGTTCCAGTGCACCATGCACTGTCCCCACCACCTTCTCCAGTCACAAGCACGCCCAGCCACACTCCTGCCACTTCCCCTTGATGCCCCAGGGGCAAGGCAGCCTGTTCCTAGGTGGTCCCAAGTGGCAAGGACACAGCATGGGGCACTGCTCCCTGGGCATGCTCGGAAAGAGTTGGATCCAGCAGGTGCTGCCTCTGTGCTGAAGCAGCATCTGGCCCACTAGCAGCTCACCCAAGTGGCCCTGGGGGGCACCACCACTATGGAAGGAAGGACCAAGTCCCCCACAGCTCAGGGGCAGCTCACCCTCCTCCCCCCCCGCCACAGGCAGGCTCCAAAAAAAAGGATCAGGCCCCTCACTGTTTTTTTTTTCTGGCAAAGCCTGCCCACACAAGCTGTCCTCTGTGTTGAAAAGTAGAGCCAGCAAAGTATGTAGGGTGCTAAGGGCACATTTAAGGAAGCTGAGGAAGAGGAAGAGCTTGCAGGTCTATGAACTGCATACCTAGTTGGATTCAAAATCCAGTAAAGTCAGTGTAGCGGGCTACAAATAATACTATAATATAGGGATGCTACTAGAAGCTGTTCAGTGGAAAAGCAACTTTTCTGTGGATAGTAAGGTAGTGTGAAGATAGTGCAATCTACTATTTTGGGCTCTAAAATGGTGGAACCAGATGACAGATAGATGTAGATGGATTAAGACAGCTAACTGTAAAAATGTGATCCTCAAAACCCTACCTAAGCCTTTAGTTATTTAAACTGCTAAGTTTTACCCAGTCTAGTTCCTAAAGTTCTGCTTCTGAGTAAGTATAGAAGTGTCTCCAATTTGTCATTGATGAGCAGCGTGGCAGTTATATCATCTACAAGACCTAATGGGAAACTGTTCTGTGAACTGGATGATGTGTTTCACATGAGACAGTCATTAGTTAAAAATACATAACAATTTTTGGAGCAGGAACCAAACCCTGTGTCCCTTTCCTTCACCCCCCATACCAACTGAGTGCCTTCCCTTCCTCTGGCTCAATAAATCTTAAATTATTTTGTGCAAAGTAGAAAAACTTTAAGAGAGGACATTGAGCATGGCACTACCTCAGAACAGCATGGTGGGAAAAGGACTCTATTGGGAACTGAGAGATGAGGGTTTGAACCCACTCAAGAGGGCAAGAACTGAATGTGAGACTGGATGTGGGACACATCCTGGATAAGAACTATATCTACTCAGATACTGTATAGCGGGAAGGGAACCTCATTTTCTAGTGATTATTTAAAAGAAAGGGTTGAACTCTGCTCCATTTTTAAAACAAGGAAGTAAACAATTAACTCCAATAGACAATTCAGGGCTGAATCTCAAAATAAGGAAGGTGCCTGAGCCTCAGAAATGAGTAGGCCTTAGGCCACATCCCATTCATCACTGTTCCTTATTGACTCTGCATGTACAGTGCTAGCTATTGTGAATCCCATTTTGAGGCTCCCAACTTCTTTCTCAGGGAGTCAAGGCATCTAACCTGGAGCTGTGGATTTCAGGTCTGGTGGCATGCAGCTAAAAGTTAAGGATTGCAATGCTCAGAATTAAAATACTTAAGTCTCTTCAACTGGGTCCGCTTCACCTCCTCAGTGGGCGCATCTACATGAGATGCTTAATGCTCAGTAGCCTAATAAAACAGTGCAGTAGTGTGCTGAGCAAAAACTGTGTTAATACGCTACTGCACACACAGTAGTATTAGGCTACTGTGCAGTAAGCATCACTAAAAAACAGTGCGCTGGCACTACTATAGAGTAAATGTAGTTACTGCGTATTTAGTACTTCATTAAGCAAGTACTAAACTAAATGCACAGTGACTACTGTGCATTAATGAATGTATAGACACACCCAGTGGGCATGTCTACACATGATGCTATGTCACCGTAGCAACAAGCTACAGCGACATAGCATCCATGGGTGTCTACACATGACCAGCAGCTACTTTGCCATAGCAGCACACCCCCGTCATTAAAGTGCGCCACTACAGCGAATTACGTGCTAAAAATAACCATGCACCAAAAGGAAATACTAAAGCACAGCACAAGAACAATGTTGTCATAGGACAACATGTAGAAACACCCAGTATGTCCCAAGGAGGACTCTCTTGACCACACCCCATCCACCTGCTCCCACTTGCATGCCCCAAACCCAGAAATGTGATAGAGGAACAAGCAAGGAACAGTTTCACTATCTCCAGCTTGCCTGAGAGCAGCTGTGGGGCACATTCCCAGGGTACCTTCACCCCTGCACTTCCGGGTTTGATGTTTCCAAAAAGAAACAGGTGGATCTAGCTTCACTAGGGAAAATCCCTCTGTAAGAACATCTGTTCTTCCACTCAGTAGCTTCTACTAGCACCTCTGTACTGTAGCGTTAGTTGAGGCCCATATACTGACTCCACTAGATTTTGGGCACATCTAGGTATGCAATCATTCACCTTCAGGCTCTTCCTACCCCCTGCCCCTTAAATGTGCCCTCAGCCCCCAACATATATTGCTTAAGAACTCTGCCTTTCCGGACAGTGTGAGAAGGACAATCCCTTTGTGGATTGAACTCTAAATTACAGTTGCCCAATATTACCTTTAGGCATTTAAACCAGTATTTACTATTGGCAGCCAAATGCATATTTTAAAGGCTTACACACTTCTGTCTGTGTCTGTGCTAAGGTGGATGCAGATAATTGCCCCATTCTTTTTGCTGTAATATGAGTATTCAATGGCTTGTTAGATAAAAAAAAATCCATTACGTGAAATATTCATTTTGAGGGAGACATCAGGACTGCTTGCTATGATGTTCCCATTTTTTCCAACTTAAGGTCTATCATTATTTGTGTCATAAAGCCTTGCTTTCAGGATTTTACAATTTGGACATTACATTCTTTGCTCCAAAATGAAATGTGTTTTAAAAAGGTCTGCCTTGCAGAAGTACCATATTCATTTGATACCTCTGGGTTTTTTTTCTAATGTTTGGATAATTTAATAGGTTTCTTTTACATCAAAAACT
>NW_005842382.1:1334429-1356156 GCF_000455745.1 Alligator sinensis | reverse complement strand
GCAGAAGTGCAAATCTGGCAGGGACAAGTGCTTGTTATTAAGGTCTCTATAGTAAGAACTCACAAGTCAGAACGTGACAAGTTTAAGGCAGCACATACAACTTTAACTCCATCTCCTGATTTGTATGTATTTCAGCTCAGTTCAAAGTATTTCCCAGATGTTAAAATGTTTTTTCCAGTGACTATAGATACACATGGAGCATCTTGTTTTGTCTATGCCAAAAATATCCATATAAAGCCATTACTATGCAAGTATACACTAAAGAGTCCAGCATACTATTTTTAAGTGTGTATGCTCAGGATGGAAATAGTCCATTCACTTACCTGGAGCATACAAGCATCAAAACTTACTGTAAACAATCAATGTTGGTTTAGGACACAGCACTATCACTACTATATTATTAGAAGCCTCTATGGCACCATTAACATCTGCTAGGAGCTTTAGTTATGAAGAAGACAATTACAGTTAGTATCTAGCTAACCAGAGTACAGTAAAGCTACAAAGCAGGTAGTGAGCATGAAAGATGCTGTGCACTAAGTGGTTTATGTATCTAACTCATACGTAGAAAATGCAAATTTATTACAATGTAAACAATAGGTACAGAATTGGAACAGGCATTGTTTTACGTAATTAAATATACCTTTTGAGTATGCACGTAAATAGAGTACTTACTTAAAGCATCGCTGATTTGTAAGGATCTGTTGCATGGCTAACCCACCGATATCCAAAGTTAGTTTCACTTCAGAGTTTGCTGCCTCACGCCCTTTGTTTCACGTACAGGCGCCTGCCCTGCTGAGGGAAAAGGAAATTATGACATAGCGAACAGATAAGGTGTCCTGCAGGTGTCTCAAGAGAAGTAGATTCTGATTTTTGTGTAGGAGAACAGTACCAGGTTACCAGGGGCTGCCCTCTCTTCAGCAGCCCCCAGATATCCTGGGCAGGGAAGCTTATGTGTAATAGAGTAGCCTGATCTAACAATTTCTAGGTAAAACCATTGAAGCCAGTAGGGAATGATTTGTGTGTTGGTTTCTGCCTCCTCTACAGCTGAATGAATCTCCACGTTCCTCCTCCCTGCATGTCCTCAGGACTACAGAGGCATGGGATTCCTGCTTTTGCATGAGGATGAGGAAGCACTCTTTGTCTGGAGGGCTCCCTCAGTAGATAATATAGGCAGAATAAAGCTAAAACTTTACAGGGACATTTATTGTCAGGAAGGTCTAAAACAGACTTTTGACATTTGTATGAATACATATTTACACAATTATCTGAGAAGCCTCCAAAACAGGGCTGCTATTGAGCGAATAACACAGGATTTTTAAACAATTAGAAGCTTGTCTGTACCTGATGGACTTTACATTCTAGGTAAGTGGGAAAAAACTCATTTGTTAAATATATAAGAATCTTCTATACCTCAAAAGCAGCTTTAAAACTGATTTATCCAAGAGCCTGGAGATGCGATTCCATGATTAATGTGAACAGGAACCAAGAAGAAAACTTCAGGAACCTTGTGCTAAACTTATGATACAAAGAAACAAACCCAATTTGAAAATGGAGAATCACAAACAGGTATTTTCCATCATAAATTTCCTGCTTCTGTATGCGCTGAGACAAAATTCATTAAGCTTAATCGCAATTATGTGCCTCTGACTGCACTGGGAGCAGGATTTGGCCACAGTTAATAGGAAATACATGGACTGAAGTCAAGCCAGTCAAATAAAATGTGTGCGTGCCTTCAAGGTAGTTGTTAGGCACCTTGGACAGATTCTGTTCCACTAATTAGGTGCATTAGTGTGATTCTATGCCATGCTGCCTGAGTCGCTGAAAAACAGGGAATGCAATAGGTGGGTGGGTCCTCCTCTTCCCTGTCTTTTTGTGACTCCGTCTTAAGTGTAAGATCAAACGCAGCAGGGGCCAAGCTTTCTAGCAGTTATTCCATAAATTAAGTCCCACATTCTCCCTAAAGGCCTTCCTGGTCCCTTTCACCTGCCTAATCTAATGTTCTGCTTTCTGCTCCCTGTATTATCTGCCACCATACTACCTGCCCCACTTCAATCTGCTGCATGCCACACAAGTGCCATGGGTTGGCCACCTCTAGTTTAATGGATTTGCAAGACTTGAGATGGCTGTAGTAAAATTGTACTGAGGTGCCTAATAGATGGATAAGAACCTTACTTACCCTTGGTGCCCTCAGCAGAGTCTGAATCCAGAATTAAGTGGATCTGTGAAGACCACATACTGGTCTTTCATCCAGAGGAAAGATGATCTGTGAAGACCACATACTGAGGGGAGTTGCAAGGTCTAGCCAATAGGACATGTTAAGCATAAATCTAAGTCTGAACTTTCACTCATTTCTGGAGGTTAAACTCCTGATTCAGAGCTGCAGACAGGCATCTTCATCCATTCAGGAGTCAGAGCTCTCTCCATAACAGAAACTGTTCTTTCAAAGAACTGAGCAAGCTTATTCTTTTATTTTCAAATGCCAGAGGAGGAGATCAGGGCACCTACCATGATATAATAATGAACACTTATACCAGAAGTAGAAGAGAATAGGGTTGTGGGCCTTCATCAACTTGAGAGAGTGCCTCCAGTGAGAGTGCCCTAAACACCAGACTATAAAGTAGGCTAGGCCAGGCCAGGCAGTCTTCACACCTCCTGTTGAAGCTGGACCACTGTACAGAAAATGAAAGATTCACAAGACTAGAAAAAATGGCATAAGAGGGGACATGAACCTGTATCCTAGTGGTTAGGGCACTCAGCAAGGAACGGGCAGGCCAGGGGTTTTGGTTTGTCCTGCTGTCACTGTTATGCATTTTACATTATAATATACTGAGTGAGAATCAGAAATCATCCTTGAAGCAAAGATCAGAACCCAGGATTTTCCCCCTCCTACTGAGGAAACAATTAAGTCCGCAGCCCAGGTACTTCAGTGGGGAAGTAGTTACTGGGCACAGTTATTTTAACTGCAGTTTTGGTCTTAGGCACCCAAAGTTTACCTTAATCCTGTCCTAGACACCTACCTTCTTTTTTAGATAAAGCCAAGAGTCCTTATACTGTAGAAACTATTAGGGGAATAGCAATAATGACCTCTCACTGAGATGGAGCCAATGATTATTTCTCATATTTAGAGGGCAGTGATTATGGAATTTAGGGTCTCTGAGCAGAGCAGTAATTTTAAGATGGATGGTAGGAGGTTGCTCCCTTTTTCTCTCTTGCATCAAAGAGAGGCCCTCTGGTCTGAGGAGCTGGACTCCTAATTATATCAGATCATTAAGCTTTACTTTGTCGCTTACAGATGGAAGGCTGTGTTCCTTACCTAAATGGGAAACTAGTTGACTAGAGATGTATTATTAGTCCTACTAATATAGTTCAGAGAATTTTTCTGGTGCTATGAAGACTTCTGAAAACTCATCTGAATGCTGATAGATGGGAGTGTATGAGCGATTCTCTTTGACAAGCCAACCTATGATTTTTTCTTTGCTTTTGGGTGGGGTCTATGCTTCCAACTGCTATGTAAGAAAATAATGAGTGAAAAAACCTAGTCTTGTATGCTATAAATTTGATGAATAAGATAAATGGTGCTTAAACTATATTACTATTTGCATTTTAAGGGCATTTGCCATGGACCAGGCTGTAAAAACAAAGATTAAATGCCATCTCCACCCAAAAGAGCTTACTATCTAACTATACAGTAGAGCCAACAAAGGAGACAGTCAGGTGGAATACCACAAGGAGACAATTTTGGTCAGCACAACAGAGAAAACTGTTGTCAGGTGGCTTGTAGCATTGGAGGAGACCTTTAAGGAGAAAATTGAAGGAGGAAAATTAAGTGCCATTTCAGATGTATATAGGAAGTGCCTATAGATGAAATATGAGGGTAGTATATAAGACTTCCCATTCCCCTTCTATGGAAAATGGCAGTCATTAAGATTTAGGGTATAACTACACTGCAGTCAAAGCGTAGGCCAGACTGTGTACATGTAGCTGAGCTAGCTTCAAATGAGATCGTTCAGGTACCAATAACAGTACAGCCACAACAGCATGGACCTCAGCGCAGGCTAATTTACCCTGCAGAAAAGCACTTCTGTGCCTGCAGTATAGGTATATTCTCAGATATAAAGGGATGCATCTGTTGAGCTCAGCATAAATCTGATTATTGCAGCTGTAATCATATATCTTGTATCAGATGCTGAGCAGCAGAAATCAAGTTCATTAAAATTCTGCTGTTCACAGGCAGTATTTGCACCAAGTCGTTGGATAAACATACATTAGAAATCAAAATCGAGATCCTGAGCCATTACCTGTCTGTGTAGTTCATGTGTTTCCACTAGGCCCACTCAAATAGATACCAGCTATAAAGATTATAACAACAATACTTCAATCTTAGATAGGATTAATTCTCAGTAGATCTCAAGGTCCTTGACAAAGGAGATCAAATGGGGAAACAACCATAAAAAGGTCCCCAGGAGATCTAGCATGCTACCTGAAAAAGTAACTCGGGTACCCTGATTCTTGGTCCACTGATCTGTCCACTAGGCTGAACAACTTGAATGAATAAGGCATCTTGTAAAGTATACACAACATAGTGAGCTATGCATATAGAGCTATCTCCATTATATTTTTCAAGAACTCTGCATTTAATACAACCAGGGTCAGGTAATTTGTCCCAGTTCCAGCCTCTGTCAGCCAAACAAGTGGCCCAAAGAAACTAAAATCTGCCTACAATTGCCATTTTAGCTAAGTACAGAGAGTCAAAAAATCAGAGACTGAATCAATTCAGTCTTTGCAGGTTAGTCTAACCTACAGAGATAAAACTGAGAAACAACTGGACACACATTTCCTTTTGATTCATGAAACGCAGTCACATTCCTGCAGTGGTTCCGGCTAGACGCTAGGGGGCACTAGAGCATGGCTCTCTGGCATGTGACCAGCATGAGCTATGTGTTCACTTCTCCTTTCTGCTGTTCCCAAAGGCCCTAGGATTTGCAGTCCAGAAATGTAGCAGCAGGGCTCTGAAGGGTAGCTCATCAGTTCCTCTTCCTGCTGCAAGTGCCTCTGGGATTTATAGTCCACAATTGCAGCCAGCAGTAACTTTGAGTAAGTTTAGCAGGGCAGGGCAGCTCTGTCCTCAGGAGGAAGGGGGGTTAAAAACCCCTCCCTGGCCCCAGACCCCACCCAGGGTTTGCTGGGCGGGGTGGGGCTGCCTCCCAGTCCCTCCAAACCCTTCTCTGCTGAAGCAGACAGCACAGCACAGCCCAGGGCTGAGAAGCATGCTGGGATGTTGGGGGACTCTGATTTAACTTAAACCAGTAAAGTTTACATTTTTTTCAGCAAGAAGAAATTCTCCAGGACATGAATAGGGAGCCAGTTCTTATCTAATCTATCTCCCCACTTCAGCACGTGGTTGGCAGAAAGTTCCCACTGCAAATTCATGCATTGTATTTGATCTGTTAGGATTCAGAAAAAGTCATTAGATCTGTCACATCAAACATGGGGACTTTGAGCCTGGCATCTTGAGAATCAGGCTACTACTTCTTAACAACTCCTAGTCCACACACCCATGCTGAGTCAATCTCAGTGCAGGAGAAAAATCTCGCCCTTACCCTGGTTACCAGAATTATACTGCTCTTCTTAACAAGCAGCCTTGTCCAAACTTTCCAACATGCTCAGGGAGTCTCAATGTTGTTAGGAATACAGAGGAGAGGTGATCAACAGTGCTGATTCTTGTATTCCCAGAAAGCAAGAAACAGAACTTATAATGTATTCTACTCTAGGTGTTCAAAATGCCTGGTACTGACACCTAGGCACTCATTATTATTGTGGACAACAGAGATGCACATGTATACAGTTTTGAGTTACACTTTGTATACACAATACAGTCCATTTCCCCAAATAGATTGTTTAAACCAGGGGCATCAAACTCAAGGTTTCCATGGGCCAGATGAGCAATGTGAGACCAGTCCCCGGGATGGATGATTGCAGGGCTCTGCAGGCTGGGTTGAACTCACAGAGTTCCATCATATGCTGGATCCAGTACTCGTGGTGCCAGTTCCAGGCAGTTTGAGGCAAGCTCCATGTACATTTCACATCCCAGGCCCGGCATGCAGGGCTGGTGTGCGGGGCAACTTGAGACCCAGGGCCACTACAGAGGCTAGATGATGGGGCTCCATGGGCCATATTTTTGACACCTTAGTTTAAACTAGACTCAATTTCTACTTAAGATACAGGATTGTTATTCTTAATATCAACACAACAGCAATGACAGCATTTGATCTCCTCAGTGTAGATTTTAATGTGTTCTGTTAAACTCAGCCATTCAAAATACAACCAGTGAAATAAAACTCTGATGACTCTTAAAGAATTTAAGATTAACGCAGGAGGAAATTACCTTGCCTAGTCATGCCTACTTTTATTAGTAGCCTGCAGTTGTGTTTCATTTGGGAAGTGGTGAAAGTCTGATTTGAAAGCCAAGAAAGCAACTTTTTGCATTTTGTGTTTAATTATTGAATATAAAATAGTGCTAAAGCTGCATTTCCAAAGATTATGTTACTGTTCTCTGCAGCAAATGCAGGGACAAGACTTTATTGACAGGTGTGAGAAAAAGAAATAACTATTTCTTTTCCATGATCATACTTGTATAGTTTGTGATAACTCAAATTTTAGTTCGTAGGTGTTTTTAAACTGGCACATTTATTAAATCACTATATCTGGATTTGTATGCAAATCCAATGTATAGGACTCTGCTGTTTCTTTCTATATATCTTTTTGGTATAATAGGTTTCAAATCTTTTAATAGGTTTCCTCAGTTAGACTGGGGGTTGGCAACTTACAGCCCAGCAGCACTGGATCTGGCCCACCGAATCACAGGGCTTTGCCTCTGCCTGAGCTGGGGCTGAGCAGTGAGGAGCTGCATTGGAGCTTGAAACTGTGCCCTCACTGTTACTATCACTTCTCTCTGGCCCCTCTCTCCCTGCACAAAGCTGCAGCATAGGAGCAGCTTCCAGCTAGTGGGGGATCTGAAAGCTGTGCCCTCACTGCTGCCATTTCTCCCACCACCACTTTTTCCTCCCCAAAGCTATAGTGCGAGTGCAGCTTTCAGCCAGAGGGGACCTGTGCTACAGCTAGACTAAGTGGGGGATGCAGGGTGGGGAGAAGTGGGAGCAGTGTGGAAGCAGTTTCTAGCTATCCAGCCTGGACACAGAGCCTCTCCAGTTGGAAGCTGCACTGGCACCACACCTGTGGAGCAGGAGGCTGGAAGAAGCAGCAGTGGACACAGCTCCCAGCTGCATGGCTCTGGTGGGGCTACAGGGAGAACCCCCATAATGCTGACATACCACCAAAAGCCACCTGACCCACACCAGCCTGGGGCTGGATGGTTCTGGCCTGGGGCTTGAAAAAGGTTGCTAGCCACTGAATTGTATACCATACATATCACAAAGTTGATATTACATTTCTTTGGTGTTCTGTATTTTTATTTGTTGTTGTAAGGTACAGGCTTGAGCATAGAGCGTGGTACAAGTTTCAGCTTAAAGTGAAGTTAGTTTTATTTATAAGGCTCTGGTGTACAGGGAATTCATTAGCAAAAAGGCAAAACAAACTAGACCGACTAGGTTAGAGAGTCCTAAAACATTTATCAAGCTCTTTAGATGAACCATGCTCCCAGTGGATCTTGGCAATATACAGCATTGACTTTCCCAGCTCCATACTCAAGACAACCATAGAGTTACGTTCTCATATAGTTATTCAGCACCTTCCCATTAATTACATATGTACTTCATATTATTTATCTTAAAAAATAAACCATGATTTGGAACTCATTCCAGCTTATTTATACCTACTGTGCAAATGCAAATCTGAATTGGATGAAACAAAGCTCTAACTCCACCCTACAGGTATTGGTTACCCCTCCGAAAAATATCAGGATGCAGACACACTGTATAGTTATTATGGCTGGATAAGACTGGTGAACAAATTCCATGAATGGTGAATAGTGGTTAACACAATGTTGCTGCTGAGTAAGAGAAGACAAGAGCTAAATTATAGTGGAGCGTTGGTGCTTTGGGATTACTCTTGGTCAGGGTTCATACTATCCAGGGGAGTGGGATTAGGCTCTGATTGAGCAGTACTGCCAGCTTCTAGAAAAACAAGACCAATTCTATGCTGATGATATTAAATGTAGGCCCTGTATCTGGCTGTGATTTTTTTATGTTTATTCCAAGCAATGATGACACAATAATATGCTTTCATATAAGTTGGAAGACTGGTGGAACAACATAGACTGAGAAAAAGCATACTTTGCAAATGTGATAAAAACATGCAGCAAATGAATGTCAAAGAACTGTACAGTTAGCTATGAAATAAGAAGCAACTAGGCAAAGGGAAAATGAAACCATATTTATTCCTCCATCTGTCAGGGGATCCAACAAGGCAGAGGACCTCACGTGAAATGTTTATGGGTGAAGCTTGACTTAATGGTGCAGGTAAGTCAAAAAGGAATCAAAGTGGAAAGATGACTGCTTCTCAGAGGCAGGTACTCTTGGGACAAGTATGTGTGGGAATAAATGTGTAAATGGGTGAAAAGCAGGCCAGTTACAGTTTCAGTTGCTTTTAATATTTTGTGTCAAAGCTGTTTAAAAATGGAAAAATTGAGTTTAACTAACATTTCCTTTTTATTAAAAATGTCTTCCCTTCTGCCCCAACCCTATGGAATTTTTTAGGAAGGTCAGATACTTGAAAAATAAAAAATCAGTTTAGGAATATTCTACTGTGCTTGATGCAAATTGTACTTTGGCTGCCTCAAGCTCCATTCTTTTCTATATGCTGGACTCCACAGAGGACTATATCCTCCTTGATATGCGTTAGTGACTCAACAAGGAGAGATACTAATGCCCTATAAGAAACTGGTGCAGTGGGCTCCCTACCCAGTTGGAGGAAAATGAGGACCTAAAATACAAGTTCTATGAGGATCTACTTTAAAAAAAAAAATACACAAATCATTTGTCTTAAATATTTTCATAGCTAAAATGATGACAATTTCCCTGTTCCACAACTACACTGGAGGATCTGCTTTTCTTGAAAAGTGGGAACTCAGTGCCTGCGTTAGCAATCCACATTTTTAACCCTCTAATGCTTGTGGTTTTTTTCTCTGCATGTGCACCCTTTAATTACCATTCTTATTTGCCCACAAAGATTAATTTGGAGATATCCCAGAGACAGGTTTACGACTTCACTTCCTTTTTGAAAAATAAAACAAGGAAAGCAAACAAACAAAACAATGGTACCACAAATCTAGGAGCGCTAAACAAGAGCTCTCTTTAAAGTCTATTTCTGGCTAAGTCTTTCTTTTCTTTTTTTCCTCAGATCAGGCCATGGCAAAAGAAAAAGAAGGTAAAAAGGAACTTTAAGACGGGCTTGCTGGCCTAGAAAAGGACTAGGCAAACACAGAAATAACTGCCAGGAAAAGTTTGCCCTGAGAATTACCTCTTGGATAGAAGAGAATCAGTGTGTGAACTGCCCCTGGACCACTAGAGAGAGCCTCTTCTGCTCAAGTGATGACATACACGGGGAGGATAGAAGCGTGAACCCCTTTAGCCTGTGATGTAGATAAACAGAAGACTTCACTTTCAAGAATTTTTCATTACTGACATGCAGACACATGCATTTAAATTTCAAAGAATGTTTGTAGGAGGTTCAGAGTCCTTGGAGGGTGCAGAGGAGAGGAGACAGATTTAAGGTGATGGGGAGAATAGGTTACAAGCAGATCTAAGAAAGGGAAGCTAATAAAGTATCTATCCTTTGAATACATGAACAACAATCTCCTTAGCTTTATGTAATTCCTTTCCTCAAAGGCTTTGAGAGCATATTGTAAACTAATACTCACTTATTATAAACTATTTCGGCAGGGACAATCTTTTTATTCTGTGTTTGTACAATGCCTAGCATGATAGGATCTTGCTCTATGACTGGTGGTGTAGTCACTACTGCTATACAAGTAATAATAAACACAGAATACTACATTTCCTATTGAAATGCAGCTTTCTCTCTGGTGAAAGACAACAAGTATCTTCATAGCTGCGGGTGACACCCTGAAGTATTTTTGTATAGGAAGTGAAGAATATATTTTCCATGTGAAACCGCAGAGAGATTTTTAGGAAGGCAGAATGTAATTACCAAAGCTGGAATTTGGCCAGGTCATTGGTGTTAACATTCTTCCTCTTGCAAATAAGGACCATGAAGTCTTTAATGACCACAGGTGGTCAAGACCTTGAATTTACATCTCATCTAAAAGACCTGAAGTGTGCCACACTACTATGTATGAAAAAAGAAGTCTTGATCTGTCAAAGGGGTAATTCTTCTAGTTAAACTTAATGTCAGGAAAGACTTAAGGAGCCGACACAAGCTGATCTAGGAACCAGCCAGGGGAGAACACAAAAGACAACCTCAAAATTAATTTAGAAGGCTCTGGCACTGCTCATTTCTGCCCTTGGGGCAGCCAGAAAAATAGGTAAATAAAAATTAATTAATATAATTTTACCTCTGTGATACATATTTTTGTATGCTATTCACAGCTCACTTTCTTTGCTCAGATGAGGTTCTCAGAACGCAAGCAATTTTTCAGTCCCAGAAAAGTGGCGTGGCGGGGAGGGGGAGAATGGTGTCTGCCAAGAAACACACTAGTGGAGCAAGCATTATGAAAGGGGAAGAGGAAGGTAGGTGATGGTACCAGTGGTAATTTATTTTTATATGCAGAGCTACATACTCAGAGTCAGGTAGAGGTGACAGGGGAGAAGGGAGCTGTGGGATTTTCAGTTGCTTTACTCAACGATCACAAGAATGTGTAACTGAGCATGACACACCATTGCAGTGCCCAATCAGCCTAAGAGCAATAAAAAGATCCAGCCCGCTAGTACCAAGGGAGGAAGCCCATTCCCCTACCTTGGAGGTCTTTAAGAGGAGACTGGACAAGAACCTGGCTGGGGTCATCCAACCCCAGTGGCCTTTCCTGTCCAGGACAGGGGGCCAAACTCGGTGATCTACTGAGCTCCCTTCTGACCCTAAAAATCTATTAATCTATGAAATCATTGATAGGTGCAAGCCACCAGTTGCTTTGCTATGTGTTCTGCTGCCCTATCTGCACTTTCCTTATAGTACTGCAAGCAACAGCAAGCAAACTGAACACCTGCTGCTTGCCACAACAGATACACGCATTGTTCTAATGCATGTTCTTGGCCTTTTTAGACTAAGGTACCCCTCAGAAAATGCCATTTCTTAGATTTCACCATTTGTTTTTTTAACTGGAAAAATGATAGAGCAATTCTTCTGTTGCAAAGAACTTGGAAAGAGCACAATAGGTCAGAATGTTTTTGACACTATGGATTCCTACTTGAAATCTCTGGGTTTATCTTATGAGTCATGTGTAAATGCCTGCATACCTAACTGCTAATATTGTGCATTGTCCTTGTTGAGAATCACTGTTCTAAGGAATAATTGGAAATCAGAACCCAAGTGAACAGGATTTGAAGACAGGGAAAGAAGACACTGATGATACAGCCGTCTGCCTGCTGGGACATGTTCAGTAACCAGGAAGGGGGTGCAGGATGCCTCCCTCCCTCCCTAAGCTTTGTGGCCAGCAAAGATTCCAAAGTTACACTGTAATGGAGAATAGCATGGCCTGACTCAGCCAGCCAGCTAAGTCGGGCCATACATCTCCACCTGAGGGGGCCCCTAGGGACCATGCCTGGGGCCCTCCCTTGACCCAGCCATCTTCCTGCTGGGACATGTTCAGTAACCAGGAAGTGGGTATAGGATGCCTCCCTCCCTCTCTCCCCCCCACCCCACCCAACCATGGCTCGACTCAGCCAGCCAGTTGGGCCACACATCTACACTTGAGGGGGTCCCTAGGGGACCATGCCTGGGGGCCCACACCAGAGGGGGCCCCTCCCTCCCTAGCTAAGCTTTGTGGGTGGGTTTGTTTAGTCTTCTTTCTTGCAAGAAATGCTGGCTGCACACTAGCACTGGTGGAGCATTTGACCTCCCTCCATCCGATAACAGCCCACCCTCCAAATTTCGAGTAATGCCATGACCCCATAAAAGTCATGTGTTCATCAGTAACAGGAAGGGCCAGTGACCAGGAGGGGCCAGTAACCAGGCTGCCTGCCTGCCTGCCTGCCTCCCTCCCCCCCTCCCACCATGCAGCCCTCCATCCATCCAATCATATCAAGGGATTACTCAAAGGACCTTGGGAGCATATTGTGAATTGGTGTTTTATACTATTGTATTGTGTTTGCTTGCAATGGCTGTACTGTAAAAAAATGTATTCACCAGTTGACTACCAATGGCATCATTGAGTAAAAAAAAAAAAAAATGTCTATACTGTTTTAGCTTTATTGTGATTTCTCAATCAAATTGATTGCAATTCAATTTATTGTGAAAAAAATAAAGATGAGGAGCAAGGGAGCGGTTTGCAGCTAGCCAGGGATGGGAGTGTAGTAGCTTTGCAGGTTGGACACAAAGCTGGTCAGGGGCCATATTTCAGATTGATTGGCCTCCCCTCCAGGCACCTCAATAATATATGTCTGGGGATAGCCATCTGCTGCATAACACTTCTGGCCTCTCTATAGGGAGCAGAGAGCTTTTTGAAACCCTGGCCTTGGCTAATAAGCAGCTCCCTGCTTAGCTGAGACTCATCTAATGAGGACATGCCAATACCTAGTGTAGGAGAAGGAAGTTCTCCAAAAGTTATGCTTTCTTTGAATACACTTGATTCTGCAGAGACCTAGAAGTAGCCGAAGAGATTACTCGGGGCTGTCTTGGGAGTGCTGCTCCTTTTTTCCCCTCTCACCTTCTCCCTGTCCTTTGAGAAGGCTGAGAGGAGAGATATGGCAAAGGAGGACAAAGCAATCCTGAACAAAATCCAATGAGCTCTCTCCGGGAAGGGGGTGGGGGGGGAGAAGTGGGTTGCAGCTGGCTGAGTGGAGGGTGGTCTGCAAACCCAGCTCCAAAAAGGTGCTGCATGCAGGATTTTGTAAAGAAAACATTGCATTGCAAAGAAAGCATATAAAAAAATATTTTTTGCATTGTACCTCTCATAACAGTACAGCCTGCAAAGAAAAAACTCAGGAAAAAAAAGAAGTTGTTTTGGAGCTACAGCAGCAGGCATTAATCCCAACCCCCCACCCCCCTCAGAGGCCATGCATATGAAATGCATTATAACTCATTAAAGACTTACTAAAGTCTTTAAAGACTTGCTAAAGGACCTGGGAGGTCCATACATGGAGAAGTTTTTCAGATTGCCTGCTTGCCTCCGGGGCTAGGAGCAGTTGTTTCGTCTTTTTTCTTACAAGACACACTGACTGCACTGCACCCTAGCTAGCACTTAACAAGCATTTAACCTCCCTCCCTCTGATAACAGTCCACCCTGCAACTCTTTCCAGTAATGCCAGGACTCCATAACCCCCCCACCACCAAGCACAGCATCCCCACGCTGAGGCGGGCGCAATCTCCAAAAAACAACCCATCCAGCTACCCACCCCAAAGAAAACATGACACATATATATAGCAAAAATAAAACATTTTACTAAAAACGCCGCAGCTTTAACAATAACTACATACGACTTAACAATATAAAATACATTATACATTTTTTTTAAATATAAAAAAATCTGAAGATATCTTCACTCTACTCCTCTTCACTATCTTCACTCCACTCTCCTTGTCACTGGGCTGTGGGCTGGTTGCCACCCCAGCGAGTTCCACCCACAAAAGTTTTCTGTAAGGAGGGGGAAAAAAGAAAGAAGAGGAAGAGAGGGGGGTTTGGCACACAGTCAAAAAACAGACTTTTGCTCCCCCATGCACCCCCCCCGCACACACACACACACACACACACACACACACACACACACACACACACACACACACACACACACAAGGTCAGTGGGATATATCACCTAAATATCACCTGGGATGCTGCATATCATGGGCATCAGGTCTGGCAGGCAGCGCTCTGCCCCTGGACTTTTGGTCGTGGTTCTGAAATGGAATGTGATGAAGTCCAGGAGGTGTGCAACATTAAAGGTGGTCATGTAACCACTCACTCCAGTTTCAAACTACTTGCAAAAAACTTACCATTATGGTGATGCTGCAGCTGTCATCAGGAGCTATGTCCAGGGCAGGAGGACAGGAGGGTACATGGGTTGGGGGGAGGACATACACTATAGGTGGCAGGGGGGCAGAAGAATTAAAGAGGGGGTAGAAAATTAAGGGATTATTTGGTTCCCCCATTTTAAAATAATAATTGGTCTGAGCAGACCCATCCCAACCTGTATTGTGTGCTGTGAGGGAGGCGGGAGGCGTGAAGGAGGGTAAAAACACACAACAGCACCTACTGGCACACAGTGCCCCCTTGTGGCAAAGGGGGTTAATTAGAAGTCTTTAGCATCTCTGGCTGTTTGCACGAACAAATCCACAGCTGTAGCGGCATAACTGGAGAGTGCTGCAAATTGACACATCTCTGAGTAGTGTTAGTTTAAGGCGCTAAATGGACTTTAGAGCAGCAGGAAATCCCAGGTTATGCAAACACAATTGTAGTTGCATCAACATAAACAGGAAATATTGTTTAGTCTACACATGCCCACAGATAGAATCCCAGGTAGTGAAACAACTAAGAGGTGGCAATAAGGTGAACAACTGGATTGGGAGACTATTTTAGTTTGAGAGAGGATGAGAGAATGGAGTACAGGCCAGTGATACCTTTTTCAAAGTAAGGAGACTCTGCATTGTTAGGCTGGATTGTTAAATCTTAAGTATGCTCTTTAAAACTATAGTGTCTTGAGCATGTTACATTTGTATGAAGTACGGAGGGTCAAGCAAGATACTAAAAGCCACAGAACCCTGTACCACTGACATATTTAGAAAGAGTGAATGTACATGTGAAGGGTTATTCATAAGCATTACGAAAATCAAAACTTTCAAAGGGGAACCCACAGAATTCCACAGATTCTTCTGATGTCCTGTAGCACTTCGATGCCAACAACTTTTAAAAAATATTCAAGGAACCATTTTAAAATCAGCTGGGAAGTTCTTCCACAACTCCTATCTTTCTCCTCCTCTTGAGATGCTTTCCTGAGTAGAAAGCCATAGATGTTCATCATTGACAGGATCTACTAGGCAGACCGTCCAGTTCAGCTTCCTGACAACTCAGGGCGATTTCCTAGGGTACACGTTCTCTAGAATTTTCAGCAGCTTGGTTTTAAATGTTCCAAACAGCAGCACTTCACCAGATCCCTTTGGAAAACTATTGCACAGAAGAACCATTTCCACAGCCAGCCCACTTTTTTTTTTTTTTTTTTTCAACCATTCTGTGCCACCCTAAAGAATTCACCTTCCTGTTTTTATCCTTGCACCTTTTATTACTTGTAAATCCTTGCCAGGTCAAACCTGAGTTGTCACATAGCCAAACTATATGCATTTACAATACACCTTCAGTTGGATTTCATAAATAGTGTTCCAGTTACCCAGCTTTGCTAGTTGATTTTTTTCTTCTTCTTTTTGAACGAGCTTTAGTTAAAACACCCGCACCACCATTTTTCACTGCATGGACACTGATACACATGATGCTGGAGTCTGCTGGAGCGTAGTAATTACCATGCTCCAGCAGACTTGATTAATCAAGTCTTCTCTGGCGCATTATAATTACAGCCCATCAGAGCAGCCTCACTGCACATGTATATGTGCCCATTTATTTTTTTCTGGTAGGCAGAAAAAATTATTATTGGGACAGGTATTTCTTTAATGCAACTGTGCTTCTTAAAGCTAAACCTATCCCCCCCGCCCCCCCCCAAAAGTGTCATTCAAAACAATGGGTGACTTTGCTTGAATTCTTAACCTCTTTTCAGCCAACAGCATACCAAAAACCTCCTGGTTTTTCATCAGGTTCATACTACCAGTTCTTGTCCAGCTGTCTGTCAGGCTTCCTTGATTCTGTCCTGTTTCTCCTGCTTCTCTCTCTCTCATACTGAAGTGCTTACATGCACATTACGCTGTTCCCAAATCAATACCTTGTGTCTACATTTGTTATCAGAACCCAAAAAGCCCCTTGGACCATTCTGCATAGCCTGTGGCCAGGATTATGTCAGCTAGTATTTAGTCATTGGTATTCTGTTGTTTTGCTAAACAGAGGGGTATCTATAATGCCCAATAGGGCCAAAGTGAAATCAGTGCCAAGCCCACAACAGAATGTTTATCAATATCCAGCTTGAGGAAACTTGCTCTGCAGTTTCCCTTCCTATATATCTAAGCATTTCTAAGGTGCCCATGATTATGATATAAGCCTCTGCTTAAAACTCTTCTGTACTCTAAAAAGTTACACACTGCACTAAGCAGGAAACAGCTGAAAGCAGTGAAAAATCACACAGCAGGACATGGTCATGACATCAAAGGAGCAACAATTTTGTCACCAGCCAAGTTAACAGAGGCAGCAAGGAAGCCACACCAAGGAGAGGTGATATTTAACATAATAAATTTCAGATTTTGAAAAATGTTAGGGGAAAGTTCAAAACAAGGACAGTGTGAACAAAAACAGATTGAAAGAAATGCTTCAAGAGAGAGAAAACAGGAGTAACAGAGTTAAGGGTAAGGAAACAGTGAAGGAAAAATTTAAAACAAAGCCTACCTAAAATCACAGCAGTATCAAGAGAGTTCTGATTGTTGCTAACATAGCCACCAGTCACGCTCATTGTACTTGGGCTAGCATTGTTGCTGGTGCCACAGCAATGTGGTGGCTTTCCTTCTCAACAGTCGGAATTGGAGCTTCAGTCATGTCCTTTGGCTCCCTATACTTCCTCTGTTTCTCTGCACTAATGGGGGAGGGCATCATTTTTATTTTAAGAAAATGTAATTATGTTTTAAAAAATCCTAGAATCTCCTACTTCAACAGGTGCACATGGTGCCATGGCAACAGCAGTTGCAAACCTGCCCTTGCAATAATCTACTGGAAGTTTTAGTAATATACTAAATAGGTTCATGGGCTAATATCCGATGACATTTCAGCATCGCTGTGTCTCCAGGAAGACAGCAACAAGTATGAAATTTAGCTGAAACTCAGTCTAGAGCTATCTGGTGCAATATTTTTTAGCCTGCCAGAGATGAGGAGGACTGGTGTTGCACCCTTATTTGTAACAAGAGTTCTGAAGCTGGCTGTGTGTCTGGACTTCCATCTTCATCTGTGTGCCCATCTGCATTTAGCCAAGACATCTCACGTCTTTATTTTTAGATACTTGTCACCTCAAAACAATACTACTACCGGGTTCTCCATGTACAGCCTACACTTTAACATCAGACCAAGGACAGGACTTCATTCTGGATGCTGCAGCAGACATGACACCAGCACTCTAGGAACCATGAGAGCTGGTTTTTCCAGAGTATTTAAGGTGTTGATTTTGCCTTGTGTCAGTTCTAAGTCATTCAGACACACTTGAGAGAGCATCTATGAACCTTGTTGCATCTTACAGTGCGAGCCGCACAAATGTCAACCCATGTTAGTGTTAGCTCAAGTTTGGACCAGTCACAGGCTTAAGCCAGCAGGGGCCCAGAGGACCGAAAGGTAAGAATCTCCCCCTCCTCCACCCATCCTGGGATTCCCCTCCAGCCCCAGGGGTTCCTGCCCCCTTCCTCCCCCACTTACTTGTGGTTGCCCATGCTGCCTGTCTCAGGGCAGCAGGCAAGACATGGGCAACCTAACTGCCTGGCCAATGTTGCCATGCTGCTTCTCTTTTCTGCAACAGGCCCACTGAGCGAGCAGCAGTGGCAGCAGCAGCTGGGCAGACAAGTTAACCCTACCCTGACTGCTCCCCTGCAACAGACAGTGCAGGCAGCCACAAGTAAGGGGGGCAGCAAAGGGGAGAGTGATCAGGGATTTGGAGTGCTGGAGAGAGCAGGGGGGCAGTGGGCCTTATCTAGGCCAGCCAGGCTGGATGGGGTGTTTATACTAACGTGTAGCCTAGAGAATAGCTACACTTCAGGATAACATGGGCTGGGTAATACAGATCAGAAATAATCCTGCCCTGGAGTAACGTAATTTAGAGCCACATAACAAGTACGTGAAACTAGTTTCATGTGTTAATGTGCAGACAATCCAGGAGTTAAGAGCTCCAGGAGCTACCCAAAATTACCGTGTAACAAGGCCCTATGATATAATGCCCTGCTACCATGGTTGAGATCAGTTAAAAGGTCTGCGTTAGAGCCCCAGTAAAATAGCAGAAGGAATTTTCCAACTTGGCAGTAAGCTTTGTATGATCCCAAATACCATGAAGTTGTTGATCTTTAAAGCATGATTCATATCCTATTTATTCACCTAGGCTTTGGCAGTGATATGCACCTGAAAGATGGACTGCAGTTTATGCTGGAGGGGACCATGACTGTGCTTGATTTTTTACTGTATTGTTTATGGATGGCATGTGAGCAAGGAAAAACTGTTGTGTTTCTTTCTATTCGATTGCATTTTTAATTTTGGCAAAGGTGTCCGAAGTCAAGGACTATATAGCTCTCTAGATAATTCATCAGTGCCACAAAGCACTTGCCCTTTGCAACTGCAAACCTGTCTCCATCTACACGTTTTACCTAAACTCTCACTGAGTGCAGGAAGAAGTCGATCAGTTCCTGAAGTAATGATTATAAAGAATGCATGGACTATCTGGGACCCAATAGGGAATAGTCTCATCTTTTTTATGTAACTTTCATTAGTGCTATTAAGTTTGGATAGAGAGAATCTTTCTAAGTATAGAGCCAGGAAAGATGAGAAACGTGTGAATGGCCTGCGAGAAGTTGTAGCCCTAATCCATAGTAATTATTCATCCTCAAAAGGTCAAAGCACCAAGAAAGAGGTGGCACCTGGAGGTGAAATAAGACTGCATGATTTAAAGATAGTTACATAATTCCTGAGCAGAGCAGTGAAGCCCAACTAATATTTAATTATTGATTAAAGAATATGGGCCATTCAATGGCACATCAAAATGTTGCACTTTCAAGAGGTTGCTTAATGGTGTAATTGCCCCCACATTCTGGATCTTAACACCTTAGCTATAGTGATTCTTTAAACAATGTATTCCCATCTGTCTAGGCTATCATCTGGAGACATCACTGACACCTTTCAATGCCACTTCTCAGATACCTGGACTCTTGGAGAATTATCTAAATTGGAAATCTCAGTCTAAGGCATTGTACTAATGCAAGGAATGCACAAGACTTGGATAATTCTAGATCTGATTTCTCCATAAGCATCACTATTCTTAAGAGAAAACTAAGGTAGCAGACTTGGTAATTTTGATTTTATTTCACAAAAATAGCCAATTCAAACAGCCAAAAGTAGCCTTAAGCAAAAATATGTAAACCATAGCCCTACCTAGTCTTCTCTATGCTTTGGTTAACAGGATAACAAGGGTCCTTTTCTGTTGCTCAGGCAATGTGCTCCGATTTGTTCAGTCCTCATATTTCCTGTGTGTTGCATCTTGTTCTTTTTTTTTTTTTTTTTTTTAAATAAGGCTTAAATCATTTGGCAGCTCTGCTATTTATCAAACAAGTCTTACCAAGCAAGATCAAAATAATTAATAGAAATGTCAGCTTCTAGTCCAAAATATGGCACTCCTATAAAACATATATTTTTTTGCTTATTTTTGCATTTACCCAAATTTTTCAATATGGGGAATCTCTCTTTAACCGAACGGTGACTTTTCAAACTGCAGCTCATCTTCTGCATATAATCCCAGCGCTCTCTCATACTGTTCTAGAGTAAAACCACTCACTTAACACTATCTGGGTGTGTCTACATGTTCATTAATGTGCTTTTGGTAATGCACATTAAATTTAGTACCTCCAGGTGCCTGTACACAAGAGTGGAAGCTACTCCAATGCCCTGTAATTACAGCATCAGAGCAGACTAGATTACGCGAGCCTGCTGAAACGTAGCAATTGCCATATTCCAGCAGCTTCCCACATCATGTGCATCAGCATCCCCATGCTTCAAAATGGTGGCAGGGGAGAATTACTTTCAGGAATTAATAAAATTGAAATGAGCTTTAGTCAAGTGCCCCAGCTGCCATTTTGAAGTGCAGGGATGCTGATACACAAGATGCTGCGGCAATCCAATTAAAACGCCACCCCCTCCGCCCCTGGAGCATGTGTAGAGTGCCCTCCATTGTGAGGTACTAGAAACAGGTGCATTAATGTATTTTAATGTACATTAGCAAAAGCACACAATTTTTTGTGATGCTTTAATACACATTAAAATAGGCTAATGTGCAGTAAAGCACACATGTAGATGTGCCCTTTGTGTAAGAGCCATGCAAGTCTGCAGCCACTTAATACTGGCTACACAGCTGTAAGCCCTTTCTTCATGATCTAGTCCATAGTTTCTCAACCTGTGGTATGCGTACCCCTGGGGGTATGCAAGACACAGGCAGGGGGTTCACCGGTACCCCAGCACTCTCTCTCTTTCTCCCTCCTTTCCTCTCAAAAAAATGGCAAAAAAATTGGTGCACCACGCGTTGTATAGCACTTTAAATTCCCCAGTAATAATTTGGTGTTCAGCCCTCCTAGCTTTGGCTAACATCACCTCTAGCCCAGGTACATACTTGAGTTGTGCACCCCTGGTATAAAAGATGGCAACCCTACCCACACCAGATCAGACATCTGTCATATCATGGCCTTATAGACACAGCCCTTCTTCCAACATGTGGCACACATTAGTCTGTAAATATAATATCCCCAGGAAAATTGAGTGTTGGGGTATTTGTTAAATTTTTTAGAAGTTAAGGGATACTTCCTACTTAAAAGACTGAGAAACACTGTTCTAGTCCGCCAAGATAAAGGGAGGCCTCTTCAGGAGCTGAAAGCTGGCAGGTGCTACAATCTGAAAAGAGGCTGCTACAACCAGGACACAAGTAAGAGCAATGATAGTGGGCTAGACTGGCCCCTGAACTACTGATAGAAATTAATAAAAATGAGTTATTGGGCCTTGCAACTTCAAATACTTCCAATCATTATTAAATCTTGAAACCAGGTGTTACAGTAACAGATCATAATTTTTTAAACTCTAGATCTATACATTGGCTGAGATTATATCTTCACCATGGACTATAGGTGGAAAGTTGTACTTTTATTTTTGAAAAGGTAATTTAAGCATATAAACAAAGCCTGGCATTTATTTAACTGTAAATTTAGATTTAGAAAAAAGAAATACAATATTATGTTCGCACTGAATTTGGTAAGTAAGCAAGCTAATCATTGTATTATTTTTAATTTCTAATGAAAGTGAATGGCTAATTTCTGTCTAAGTACTGTGCAAGCATGAGATAAGAAGAACATTGGTCTCACTCCAGTCTGAGCTGAAGTATACTCGCTTTCCAAACCTTAGCCTGTTTACTAAAAGCTGCCAATTTCACTGAGCTCTACGCTGGTTTTCAATACATCTAGAAACACAGACAATGCCACCAAATTCAGTTAACCACCTGAGATATCAGTAAGATCTGAACCCACGTCTCCAGAGATGAAAGGGGAGTGTATCAAACCTATCATGATACCTAGCCCTCAGCATATTACAATATTAATTAGTCACTTTCCTTATTATTCTGTCAATATATGCTAGATTGAAACAAATTAGATTCTTGGCACATATTTCACACACTGGATCAAGTCTTGCAAGGGTCTTTTATTATTTATAAGATCATGTGCTATCTTC
>NW_005842382.1:1325904-1334398 GCF_000455745.1 Alligator sinensis | reverse complement strand
GAAAATGAGATGGTCTGCATGAGAAAAAAGGTAAAAGAAATGCAGAGAAATGAAAATCAGATATTCCCTAATGATATTTAAAAATAGAAATTTTGCTACTGTTACATACAGCATGTTCCATCTTTTGAGATTTAATGGCTCTCTTGTGGTTTAATGGAGAATTACTTTCAGTAATTGATTATTAAAATTTAAAATTGCTAACCATCTTCATTATTAGATGAGCGAACATGTTATCCTTGTAATTAAAAAAAGCCTAAGATTCACTTTCATCCTGTTGACAGAATGGGCAAGAAGGCTCAGTACTCCAGCTTGATGGTTTCAGGCTTCTTGTTTGACAAAAATAGCCAGCAAGTTATTTGATGATGGAAATGCAGAACATCCACTGAGACTGTGCAAAAAATAATGAACAAAAGATAAAATAATAATAAAAAGCCTCACAAGCTAATTAAAGTTTTCAGGCCCAGCTATAGTATGCAGCATTTATCAGTTATTTCATTGTACTTCACTCCGTTTAAAAAAAATGCACTGTTATTTTTCTTGCTAGAAAATATATTCTGCAGTACATCAAATGTTTCCCTAGATGCGCAGCTATGTTTTCTTTTTAGAAAATGAAGTTAGGATTTGTCAAGTGAAGTAATACAGTATGATATTTGGGAAGGATCTGAAAGCTACATTTTTCCTGTTTAAGGAATTTATCATTGGCAGAGGGGAGAGGTTTGACTGAGATGGTGTCCTCCAGTTGTCCCATACGTAGTAGAAAATGAGAACTGGCATTTTAAGACTCCTTGCCAATATAACCATCATTTTGAAGAGCTGCAGAAGTAAGAGTGGGCATGTACAAAAAAAAAAATATTTGTAGCCTTTCTGTTGAAACTACCCAGCATTTGAGACAGCCAAATGGGCCATCTATTAAAACTATGGGAAAGACTACAAAAGAATGGATTAAGATGAAATAGAGGCCAAGTTCGGTCATAAAATGTTCTGCAAATGTGAAGGTATATGACGACCCAGGGAGGCTGAGCATTGAGTGGCAAGGTCTTGCTCCAATCACAGTGCTGTCCGTGGAGCTAGTCAAAATGCTATTTGCTACTGGGGAACAGAATTATGCAAATTTTTTACAAGTCTTGCAGTTCCCAGTTGTTCCACTGGTTTGTAGAAAATCCATAAAGAAATCAAAATAAAGTGTGAGCCCACAACTGATAAGAGGAAGCCAAAGTCTATTCTAACTAGAGCAAAGCAGGGAATAAATAGTCTTCTAGGAATTTTCAGACATTCCAAACTTCTCTGTTTCTTCTTCAATTTTATCTGTTACTTAAGATAATCATAACAAAGAAAGCCCAACAAGGTACTCTTGTGGCTGGTAGGTGCCACATGTGTCATACAAAGGAGAATAAGAAATTAAGTTAAATTGTCCTAACACCTAAAAGAACAGAGACCAGATCCAGACGATGGAAATTAGATGCATCAAGAGAGACCCCAAATTCTGCCAACGCATTCAGGGACCTTCACTCATTGAATTGATTGACTTCTTATCTATGGCCAACTGTGTAGGCACCAGATCAGTTTCCAAAATAAATGGCCACAATGGCAATAGCCATACTGATGGCTGTAGCTCAGAACAGTACAGCAGATCTTGTTATATCAGGTTAAAAAGGTCACACTGAGCATGTCTACATGTGTGCTTTAATGCGCATTAGCCTATTTTAATGAGCATTACAGCATCACAAAAAAGTGTGCTTTCACTAATGTGCATTAAAATAGGCTAATGCAGCTTTTTTCTAGTACTTCACAGTGGAGGTACTAAATTTAATGTGCATTAGCAAAAGCACATTAATGAACATGTAGATGTACCCACTGTATTCAAACCATAGCATTTCCTCACATGCTATTATAGCCCTTTAGATCACTAAGTAAGGTAGTTTTTATTTTTTAACTCAAGAGTTTTCACTTTTGAAGGACTTACTTTCTACATTCATTTTAGTTACAGGAAGAATATACTTGACCTTTACTTTTGATCATGGTTTGTGTCAAGGGGTGCCTTAATTCCACAAATGATTTTATTGCAAATACCATAGGGAAACATCCATTTTTTTAAAATTACTCTTTGTCTCTCGGAATTAGTTTGAAAGTATTCCTTCTATATTGTAAATTTGCAGAAAGCTAATTTAGGGTTACCATTCAAGTCAAGAATGACCATTTAAAACTTAACCCAAGGGCTTCAATTAGAAAGGACATCTAATAAAATTATGAAAATTATTATTTGGGAAGGGGCAAAATAACATCTGGAAATGATACCAAATTTTAGCAGCTGGCTATTGAGCTACAGACCATAGCTTCACCTCGTTATCTGTGGTTTATTTCATTTTGCCTTTAAACATGTTGTATTTATCCATTTCTAATATTTGTAACAAATGTTTTTCCTTAGATATGATTAAAAAACAGATAATTTCATAATCGTCATATGAAATAGAAAATAACTTTAAGGGAAATGTAATCCCTTATAACTGGATTAATTTTCTCAATGTCATAAGATGATTCACTACTTTTTTGTTCCATTGAAAGTTTATCAATGTGATTTTTCTGAGATTGCTTCAATTTTAATAAGAAAAGTATGTTTGAAATCTTAACTCCATATTTTATAAACCCTTTACATTATAATTATTCCATTACAAAGACTGGACTCTTTGGGTAAGAGGTGTATTTAACCTGGAATAAATTCTCAGCCATTTAGGATAGTTATGGAACTATCATCAGCAC
The DNA here is from genome assembly GCF_000455745.1 of Alligator sinensis. Taxonomy (NCBI): domain Eukaryota; kingdom Metazoa; phylum Chordata; order Crocodylia; family Alligatoridae; genus Alligator; species Alligator sinensis. The sequence continues at coordinate 1,331,641 of NW_005842382.1, read as the reverse complement.
ACTAACATAAGAAGCATTCTTCCATCAACTAACCTGCTTTTTGCGATATAATATGAATAAAAATTCATGGGATTTATCCCTCAGTAACAAATAGTTCAAACTCCAACACCTTTTCTGTGCTAAAAAATGTAATATTCTTTAGCACAGAAAACTGAGTCAGGCACATTACTTGCATTTTTCTATTGGCATATTTTCTTCAGATCCTCATCAGAATCTGCAATGCAATCAACTACATTATTCACTGCTAAAACATAGCATTTGCCATCAGGTACCTAAACTACCACATATTCTTATTCTATTAGGACAGGAAATAATTCATAGATTCATAGATGTTAGGGTCGGAAGGGACCTCAATAGATCATCGAGTCCGACCCCCAATTGTGTAGTACCTAAAGAGAAATGTTGACATTTTAATGTCAGCATCAACCACCATTATTTAAGTGGATTGTGTGGATAAACTCCCTCTCTCTCACCCCAACTATGTGTACATTCCCGAAAATGAAGCCAATTTTTATTTGTAATCCATTCTTGCCCATATAAACCTCCTGCTTTCTTCCATTCTACTCTAGTATAAAAGATGATTCTTTTCACTTTCCTCTAGGGTTTAATAATGCTATTTTCTGTATTTTGTGCATCATCATGAGTAGAAGCCATCTCCATTCAAGGGAAATGGCATTTTTGAATAATTAACATCAGGCATCAAGGCATTAACATGTCATTCATTGGTAACACCATGGGACAGAATGCCAATAATACTTTCTAAATATGCTATAGAGGGAATTCCCAGATTCTGAATAGAATATGCCTTGATACATTATGCATAAGATAACATCCATTTTTCTCAATATAAGTAGTGCCAAAAAAAGAAAGGGGGTTAAGGAAGGAGGAAAACAGAAAGTGCATTAACCTTAAAGTTGGTTTCCAGTCCCCACCATTAAAAATGCACACCATTTCATACCTATAAGGAACCATATAGAGGAACCACTTTAGGATGGAGGAGAGAGCTTTCTATGAAATACAGAATGCTGAATACCTACTTCAGCCTATCATTACCAGGATGATTACCACAGGGTCTCCTACAATGAGCTGCATAGAAAGACCTATATAAGCATAACTCCCCCTTATGCATGGTGAACCACCAAGTTCTGCACTAATAATTACATCTTTGCATGACAAATAGATAAAAATAAAACTAACACTAACTGAAAAACAAATGGCAAGAAAGAGTGGTTCAAAAACTTTACCTTACAAATTATACTTTTTAAAATACTTTTAAAAGGTAATTGTGTCAGATTTATTTATTTTATTTATTTATTTATTTATTTTTTTTACAGAAGTCTGTTTTTGATCCTGAATGAGAAAAATGAAGTTAAAAAAATATCACTCATGTTCCCATGAGTAGCCCTCCTGAAGACAAGAGAAACTTCTGCCTAGCTCAAATGAAAAAAGGGTACACATTTCACTAGTCAGAAACATCTAGTCATCAATAACCATAAAGCACACAGTCTTTTAATAAATTACCTATCAAAGCCAATTACTGTTTTGAGCTCAGGCTTTTGGGAGTTTGCATTAAAGGACTATGATGAGACTTTAAAAAAATAAAGCAAAACAAAACATGGGACTCTACACCTACAATTCTCAAGTGTTCCTCATGTGCTTCTAAAATGAAGCTCCATTTCACGTATGTTAGGTCTTTTTAAATTTTCTTACTGAAAGGACCCAAGGACAAAAATCATTAAACAGATTACAGGAGGTATTATTAACATGAAAGGAAGAAACCCACAGTATAAGATTTCTGCAGGAATAATTCAGGGACCTTATCTTGGGTCTTTGTCACAAGCCCCACACTTAAGCCTCGGTATAGTTTCACCTGCTCAGATTATTCTACTCTATTTATTAAGTACATAAGTGGACAAAGCATGATCCTTTTCTATTCTTCTCAAGTCACTGCATTAACTGAAAAACAGTTAATGCAAGACACATGTGGATCTTCCTCCTCCTCACTGCTTTTTTGCAACTCAGTTGGAAGGGCAAGGTGACGGTGTAATACAAAAGTAAATGCATTAATGGATTTTCAGGAACATGAACTGGGCAGAAAAAGATCACATTTAGCTGCTTACGCTGACTTTGGCGCCCAGAAGGTAGAACAGGATCAAGCCCTAGAAGGACTATGGTATTAAGGCTTTCAAGACAATTCGACTATGCCAGCCTCCAAGCTGTTTTCAGAATGGGAGGGGGAAAGAGCGGAGGGAGTTTGGTCTGGGTCTTCCAGCCCCAGCTGGAGGGTGGGATGGGTGAATTGGAGCCCTCCTCCCCCCCCCCCCCGGAGTTTGCCCCCCCCCCCCCCCCCCCCCCGCCAGGAGGCTCCAATTCACCCACCCCACCTCCATTGCCAGCTGGGGAAGCCCTAGAACCAGCTCCCTCACCCTCCTCCCGTTCTGAAAACGGGGACAGACTGGGAGAGAGGAGGGGCTCAGCCAGCAGTTAGATTTCCCTCCCTGCTGGAATCAACAATGAACTTCTGTTTTGTCTGGGGGATCCTTGCAACTCAGAACGCTTCCTACAAAGGGTTCCGAATTACAGCAGGGAGCTGCACTTCTGTCTGCGTCCTGTGTGTGCGAGTATGGACTACAAGATTAGGTGCATGCCTCATGTTTATTTCTAGTATATTTCAAGTGGTGAACTGGCACACAAGTAAAGCCTCTAGGACCACTCTTATTTATTACCTTAAAAAATATAAGTCCATTGTGTTTAAATTTAGAAACTATGTAATTCAGCTACTAGCAAGACAGAAACATGATTTTAAATACACAGCTTCCCTGCCCCACCCCTACAAAACACTTGCCAAGCCCAGCTGTACAAGAACTCCAAATTCCCTGAACTCAGAAAAATAATTTGTAGCAATGGGACAACTAATAAAACTATTGACCATTCTAGTCCTAAACTTCATAGTGGGCTTTGTTGTTATGGCTGAATTATAGGCTCATTGTCACCTCTTTACGTGATGCACTGTATCAGTTAGAAGTTGGCACTATGCCCATCTGCAACCTTCAAAGCTGGCCTTGTGTCTTTCTTCTCTCCTGAGAGTTTTCTCCTTGTCCTTACATGGCTTCTGTGTGCTCTTATTATAGCAACAGAATACCTAAATCCTAATGCAGTGAAAAATAAATCTCTCTGGCAAGTAACAAAGCATTAATGGACAGCAAGGCAGCAGGTATTTTCAAAACTCCTTTAAGAAGTGTTGTATCAATATTGTTTATATTAAGAACCCAGGCTATATCTAAATCCAGGAAGGAATGAAGAAAATAAATAAATAAAAGATAGCATATGTTTGTATTTCCCACAATAATGGCTCCAGCATACACCAGCCCAGCACCTGGAGCAGGACAGAGCAGCTTTCAGTCTACTTTCTGTTAAGATGGCCTGTAGGGTGCTTTTACAGTTGGTGGGCTCACTTAGGTCCAGCCATGCCTTGAATGTTGGAGTCATAGCAGCTCTAAACCACACTGGCCATTTTTTCCTACACCTGCTCCTATAGAGGGTTTTTCTATAGGCAACAAAGCCAGACTTAAAGGCGCGTTGTTCAGCTGAAGCAACCAGTGCAGACTTAACAGATCCTATTTCACCAGCTAAGTATTGTTATCATGGTCTTGTTCCTATTTAAATAAACTACATAACAACTTGCATTAACATAAGTATGAGCTGGAAGAGATCCCAAATGTTTGATGTACAAGGGTTCAGGAAAACCCCAGCTTGGCTTCTGATTTTGCCTCTGCAATTGACTACAAATATGTATATTTTAAAGCAGACCTGACAGGTGTGTGAAAAAATTCTGTTTATGCCAACAAATATAGACAGACTTCAATAGTCCAGCATTTGCACCCAAACATTAGCACCTGATTGCAGAGACCTGTAACTGATTGCAGAGACAAAATTATAAGCTATTCTTGGAATGTGGGCCTTCAGAATACAGGTTTAAAAACCAATCCTCCTCCCCCTGCCCATTTTCCAATACCTTGGCCCTTGCATAATCATTTTCACATTTGAAGAATATGTCTAGACTTCTATTATTATGATTGATCAGCTTTGCACACACTTAAGCCATTTGAAGGCAAATACATATGGTGTAAGGTAGAAGAGAACAAGGCCAAAAAAAATCAGAAGAAATGCATTGAACATGACACAAGTGTTTCCATAACAAAGATGAATAGAGAATATGAACAGGCCTATAAACACATACCCTCTGGGGCACAGCATAAAATCTTTAATAGCATTACAATGACTAGCAATAGTCATTTGGATGTCTTACATGCTGGATGGAGCTTTTGGAGAATGAGATCAGAGGATTTAAGAATGGGGCAAGTGACTTCTTGGAAAAGCAGCATAACAGAACAGGGTTTTTTTCCCCCTGCTCTGGTGATTTGCCTTAGAGATGTTCTCAAAAATCTGAGGGGATAATGCAATCCAGCAATCATAGTTTAACAGACACTGAGAAGTCCATTACAACTGAAATGTGATTATTATTATTTTCGGCTATTAAACCTTACCTTTTTTGACCTCTTGTACAATGAAATATATTCATGCATACCTGAATTTGTTTCAGGTTCTGAAAACCCAAAAAGTATTAGCACCCATGAGTAGTTGACTTGCAAGCAGTCATCATCCATAGGTAGTTAGGTGGCTCCTAATGAGAGATGATTCCAATTTAAAAAGCATAGTCTCCTCTGCTCTATCAGACTTCAAACCAGCACTTCAGTTGCATGGGAAATAATGCTCATTTAAACTTCCCTTCAGGAGTAAAAGCCTTAATTTTTGTCATTTTTTTCCCCTTTTTCAGACATCAGAATGCATCACAACCTCTTCTAACCTAATGACATAACTTTATTTTCAATATGTCTGAACTATACTTCTTTTCCCACTCCCAATCCTCCCACCCCCACCAAAACAAACTCTCTGGTTTAAAAAACACACAATCACCTGCCAATAGCTAAATAATAAAAAATAAATATGGAGCAATATCATGACATAATTTACCTTTTTTTAGATATAGCACTTAGAAACTATGAAGTGCACTGAGACAGCTTTTTTTTTTGTTTCTAAAAAGAGTATCATTGCATACAATTGTAGCAAACAGTTAATTAAGTTCCCAGAAAAGGTCTGTTTTACTATTATAACAAACTATTAAAGTGGTTTGAATTTTGTATGTTATCTATATGCAGAAAGTTTCTGCTAGGGTTTTCCATTTGTTCTTGTAAACATGACAATTGTTGGCTGTAATATGGTTATCAGCTTAAAAATATATCTTAACATAATATTATTATTGTTCGGTTTTGATGTTCAAGGGGTTGTGACACATTAAGATTGATACCCATCTTGGCTAACCTAGATCTTTGCTATGGTCAACTGAATGATTATTAGCCAACGTGTTCAGTAAGTTTGATCTGTTAAATTCCACTAATCAGTTTTTCTACTGTTTTACATCCATGGCTCCTTTAGCGTTTCAGCACAACTTGAATTGCAAAACCCTCTGTGTTCTAAAACTCTTAAACAATCCATACAGCTCTATTACAATGACTGTGGGTAGATTTATTAGCAGAAATGCAAGAAAGAAATGAGGAATCTTTTAATATATGCTCAGTGATTTTCAGACCTCTCCTTCTCTTGAAAAGCAACCTACAGACCCCTCTATAATAGGCCTTTGCTCCTTTCCCTGCATGCCTCCTTCTGGGACAGAGCT
>NW_005842382.1:1295838-1325894 GCF_000455745.1 Alligator sinensis | reverse complement strand
CTCCCCTCTGATTTTGTAGGTTTAGTCTCTTGCTGCTATCCATATAAAGTGGCAAGAAGCAAACTACTGCTGTTTCACATCATTAACTCATCCAGTTCTTGGGAACAATGCAGCCCATCATCTATATCACCAGTTATCAACTTTTTTAGGCTGCAGGCCAAAATGACCCAGTTTGGGTAAGAGGAGGGTGCCACTACTACCTCTGCCACAACCAGTGCTTGTCCCTGTAGCAGTATGGGGACAGTGACTACTGCTAAAGCCCCCCCCGCCCTTTGCCAAATGCCACCCAAGACCCATGCCTGTACGTCGGATGAAATGGCTCCAGGGGCCATAGGTTGTATGCCCCTACTCGACATGATTTCTTCCAACCCATAAGGTTCTATCTGTGCATAGCTGCAGTGCTCGGGGGTAGCTGAAGTTGCTGAGAACACTAGTGTAACTGGGGAGAAGTGGAAAAAGGATGGTGAACAGGGCAGGAGCCATGAAGCCACTGATGCTCCCCCTCCCATGTCATGCCTACTTTTCTCTCTCTAAGTGCAGCTAAAAGGGAGTAGCAGACCCCAAGTAATCTGTTACAAATTAACTCCCATTTTGCTATACTGTTTAGGATTAGGAAACAAGCACCTTGCATTACACACAACACATAAGCAAAATGTTTACCACAGTCAAAGTTAATCAGTATTAAAAAAAAAAAATATTAAAAAAAAAATACAAAAGAAAAAAAAATGAAAAGAAAAGAATAGAAAGCCAGGTGCCATGGATTCCAACAAAGAATGCACTTCCTTGGGACCTCAGAGGCCTTGTCTGGTCTCTCTGAATGCCCCCTGAAGTCAGATCAGGCATGACTTCTAGTGTAGGGAGAAGCTCTGGCTTCTTTCAGCTCTGTGACCCTGGCCTTTTGGTCCCTGTCCCTCCCTGGCTATCTGTGGCCCTGCCTCAAAGAGCTACCTCCCAATTCAGTTCTTAACTTTCTCTCTTCATAGGCAAGAGAAGTACATGCCAAAGTTTTGAGCAGCAAAATAGACAGTTCCTCTTCAATAAAAGGTATGTATTGTGGCAAAGGCCACCCAGACAGGTTCTCTGCTCTCTCCAAAGGGTCAAGCTGTCCTCTACATCCCCAGTTCAGCCTGTCCTGCCCTGAGCACCCTAAAGTTACTCAGCTGTTTGCATTCTTCAGACTCTTCTCATAGATTGCTACCTTGTTTTCTTGGCTCTTCTGTCCATTGTCCTGTTTATTTCTCTCTGCCCAGGCTGCCTCATGGGTGTCACCTCCAACCCCATTTTTTTTGAAGTGTCAGCAAGGCTATCCGGTTCTCTGTCGATGCTGAAGTTCCATCTTCTCTTGCCTCCTATGTAGACAGCTTTGGAACCTAGCAGGTACTTTAATACCCCTCCTTTCCCCGTGTTCAGGATAAATCAGAAAAACTGAGCCATACAACATTCTCATTTAAAGATGTTGATGTTGTAACAAATACTACAATAAAACACATAGCTCATCACACCAGGTTACATAGAGTTACACAGATAAGTCTGGACATTGAGAAAGCCAAGTGTTGATCCTAGTGACCTTCATATAAATTTGGGATAATGGTCGACTTCAGTATGAGAGCAGAGTTTGCCCCAAAAAGTTTAATAGGTTTCTCTCTCTAAATTATCTAGTGTATGCACTGACACAACATAATATTTCCTTATAATTGTTTTAGAGCTCATATCAAGCACAAGACAGCAGTAACAAGGGTTCAACTTAGGGGTTTTACACAAACATATTATCTTGCTTCAGGCCCCCAGCCAGAAACCTGGGAAAATAAATTCTGCCTGGGTGTTCCAATGTGAACAAGATTCCCCATTTGCAAGCAATATTTAACTATAACTGGGTTTATTGAAGGGGGAAGGAAAGAAAGTAGGACAACAAACAGAACTGGTACACTGTTTCTTCCTCTATTCTTCCTTAGTTTATAAGGTACATATCCTCCCTGCCTTCTGCAGGAAAAGCCAGGGACACACAGGAAGACAAAATCTGCACCAACTGAGAAACAAATTCTGCTCTAACACCCAATGCATGTCCTTTGTTTTTAAGTAAGAATGAAAGGGTAGAGGGCAGTGCAGTTTCTGGTCTCACAGACACAAGGCATCTAAGATCTTTTAGTTTGTGCACCTATCAAGCCAACTTGTGTTCTAGGAAGATTATTTTTTCAGGTCTTTGTTGCTTTAGCTTCATCACTGTCACTTCACATGTCCTTCATTTCTCACAGGAACAGCAAGTATAGCTTTTGTTTTAGTGTAAGGGATTCTATTTCAAGTGAATCACTATTTTTGAAGCTGTGCACAGCATCCATCACTACCCTTACATACTAACAGAACAATGTGGCTGCTCTTAATGTAAAATGAGAGAGAAAATGTTCATTCAGAGCAACATATGTTGAAAATAATCCATTTACTAACCCTTATACAGTTTTTCTATTCCACAGGATTGTGCTTATTCAAGTATTCAACTACATCATTGTCAGGTTAATCTGCAGGCCCCTCGCCTCCCCCCCCCGGTATGGCTTCCATCATTGTTTTGGCTGTCAGATCTCTAGGCTCCCCTCTTCTCTCTCCAGCAGGGCAGGGCAGGGCAGGGCAGGGCAGGGAAGGATAGTGCAATGCAGCGCAGCTTGCAGTGCCAGGGCAGCTCACAACCAGGGAAATAGGGGTGGATGTGGTCCCTGTTGTACAGCCCTGATAACATGTGGTCCCCAAGCTGCTAAAGTTGGACAGCCCTGAGTTAGAGAAAAGACGAACAGGCAGAGGCTGGAAATTGAAGATGGCTCACTTTGTTAGATATTTCTGTAATAAATGGAGGCCTATTACCCTTATTTAAAAAAATAAAAAAAGTACGCTGGTCTCTGAATATGTAGGAGCTTCTCTAGCCACTGGCTCAGCATGCAACTGTTAAATCAGTTTAGGCTAATTCCTTCAGACTCCTTCAAAAATCTCAGGTTTGAGTCATTAGATACATACCTTGCACAAGAAAGTTATTTAAAAAATTAAATATCTAAGGGCATGTTTAATTGTCTGTTATAGGCCCCTTTCCCTTCCTCATATGCAAAGCAATAGAATTGTTACAGCCCACAGACATAGATTTTTGGTTGTTTTGGTCAAGCTGTAGCAGTTAATACTTTATTTCTGGAGGTTCAGTATGGTAACCAAGATAGCAGTCATCAGATACGAGAACCTGTATTTAATTAACATATTTAGAGATAAAGCCATGCAGAACAATAGCTACTAGAGAGGGATGGATGCTGATTTTTAAGTGAATTAAAATCAGTGATTGCTGAGATTTTTGGAGTCTTTTTGACTTAAAAATGTTACCATTTAGGCAATAAAAATGGTGACTTGCAATTAGGACAATCACACACTGTATCCTCCCTGTCCAAAACGGACATTACTGAAAACCCACAGAAATGAATATGGCCATCATTTTTATTAAAACCCTCAGGGAGATTTGTTCAGCAAAATTAAGGGAGCACCTGTTTCCTAAAAGAGTGGTACTTAATACAAGAAATAGATGATATGCATTTTGGCAATGATGAGCAGCAGAACCTTTAGGCTAACAGGCAATAGCTACTTAATTCCAATTGTAGGGACAAGACAGCTCAGGTCATTACTTCTGGAGTCAGGAGGCAAAGAGAACCTATGGCAAAGCTGGGCTGGTGCTAGGCCCTCCCGGAACATCACTTTTCTCTACTTTTTCACAGCCTTTAATGTACAGATGTTCACCAGCTTACATATTACTAAAGCTCTCAGCAAAATAAAATACCTGCAAATGTCCCTTGAGTAACCACATTGCTTTTATAACTAGATTTCCACCTGCTCTGTGAATGCAGACCTGTGACTTCCCTGTCCCTCTCCCCCACTCCATTCTCTCTTACTAGAATTCCAAGTGTAACAAATGGCCCACTTCACTTTCAATAGGATTTTTGCTGCTCTTAGATATAAACACATATCTTAGCTACCTGTCCCATCAGTTGCAAATAGCTTCTGGTCCAAGCATACTACAGGGATTAATGCTTTATTAGACACCTAGTGTGATTTCATAAAACCCTCTACAAGGCTATAAATTGATTGGTGGTTTCATCACACAGGAAAGGGAAATAAAACTTTAGGGATTAATCTTCTAAGGAGTTTCTCAGACCTTGTGGTTTTTGTGTGCTCATTTTGTCTACCCAACAAAAAGGCAGCTCTCAGTCTTTCCTTCCTTCAACAAGTCAGGAAAGGACATGCCACACCCTTCCTCACTGATCCAGCTTTTTCTTCCTTTTGTACTCTACCCCAAAGAGCCATGGGACAAATAGGGACCTGTAAGCTAATTTCAGACTGCTAAGTCTTTAACTTGTCATGATGACACTACACAAGACACTGAGCACAGGAAGCACCAGGTATACCAATAGCCAAGGTATTGTAACAAGCTCAACTCAGGCATGTCATCCATCCAGATGTCTGCTGTCATTCTACAAACAGAATAAGCACATACTGTGCCTATTTCTGTGCATATCCCAGCTAATAATTATGCTTCCATGAAGCGATATCCATGATTTTCATTTACAGTAAATTCTATCCCTAATGGAAGCACACACACGGCACTTAGAAGGTCTAAGGACTTGAGATAGTCTTGTTCAGCTATCTGTTTTACATTTGGGAGGGTTCAAGAAATCTCTCCTTCTCCCTACTCTCAACCCCTTGCCAAAATTCACACAATTAGCCTCATATATAGTGATGGATGGAAACACTTTTCTCCTGTCTCTATCCTATCCCTAAAACTGACATTATTAACCTCTGTTTTTCAGCATCTAATAGATGTCACGAGGAAAACAGTTTAAGAATAAATGCATCCTGGAATGCTCAATTTGGAGCTAAGGTACCATATGTAAAAAGGAAAAATGATGATTTAAATGATAAATGGGATAAAGATTTTAGGGAAATTTTATTGTATTTAATTAATCTACCATTTTTACTAAGTTGCTTTCAAGTGAAATGGCTTTTTACCAACTCCTTTTGAAAAGGTTAGAAGGGTATTCCCTGAGCTACAATCATTAGCATATAGATGTCTCTAAGTGTTAATTTCTGTTTTCACTGAATGAATGTAATTTAAAATGAGGCCCTTTCAAATCAGTTAACTTTGGCCATTTGAGAAAGATAAGAAAAACGGACTCAAGCGTGAACTCCAGCAAAACCTGCTTCTTAAGGATAAATATGTCACTATTTAAGAGTTTCCACTGCCACATGCTGCAAATGATAGATTTCAGGAATATTATGGGAAAGGGAGGGTGCTAGGATTAAAGCCTCACCACTAGGTGATAGAATCCATTAATAGGGTTAACAACAACAAAAAGAGGGGTTATTTTTACAGTTCATTTTTTAAAAGAAAGTTGAAAACCAGTATGGAAATTAAAACTGTGGCAATTAGTTTTATACCTACAGCAAAACTCATTGAAATTTCCCCTTTTCAGTTTCACATAATAAGGAAGCATAATTTAGAACCTGATCCAGCAGCAAGTGAAACCAATGGCATAGGAGCCACTGGTTTCAGGTAGAAGAGGATCAGGCACATTTTTTAAGTTTTAATTTTGAGATGTTTTCATATGGGTGCAGTACAAAATGCCATGGGCCCTTTGAAATACCTGAGCATCAAAGCATGACCTATGCCATGCCTAACAGAAGCAGCTATTTAGCAGATGCCTATAACAGACACATACGCATATGAAACATTTTAAATACAAAATATACTGATCCTAGGCAGCACATACACCCAGCCTGAAGTGTGAGGCCATCTTAACTACCCATTACAATTTTACTAAAACTTTAACAGGACTTTAACAATTTGGGCTGATATTTTCCATGGTGGGCATTTATCCTAGATTGATTTTTTTTGTCAAGTTTGAGGGGAAAAAACACCACCACCACCTCAGCACCAAATAATCCACTGCTTGAGAATGAGATAATGCCATAATGGCATTCTTAGAAATAGTTTGATTGTGGCATTCTAGGGCCCCCTTAATGTCTCTAAGCGACGGCAGGGATATGCTTTGAACCCTCAAAAATTAAAAGTACAAACCTTTAGAAATTCTGAGGTTTCAGATGCCCAGAGCTCTGTCTGAGTTTGGCAGCTGGATTTTCCAGAGTCCATCTGCAGCACATGCTCCAGCCAGTGGCCAAACCTGAGCCACACAACTCCTTTCAGTGCTCTGTGCCTGGCAGAATTCACTCAGGCAGATGTGCTGAGTATGTTGGGGCTGAGGGCTCTGCACCCTCCCCATTGGGAAGAGAGCTGTCACCTGAAATGTATAAACTTTCCACGTGTTCATCATCTTAGAGCTCCCCCAGCAAAAATAAAAGTTGGTGCCTATGCACTCAGGTGTCAGACACAAAAGGAGAAAGAGGAAATGGTCTTTTCTGTGCCCTCAGTGCTGCAGAAAACACAGAGGAAATGAAGATGTAGCCAGACTCAAAGGCAGTGGTACAAGAAGCAGGATGGAGCGTGGTGCAGCAGCCAAAAGACCAGACAGAACAGAAAGGGAACCAGTTGATAAGAAAGAATGACAGTGATAAGATCTTGTAGTATAGAGCAGTATACAGATGAAGAACCAAAAGGTGAAGGGGAGAGATGTAGGAACCATGGGTTAGGAACGATAGTCACAGCGGGAGATAGGCTGAGTATACAAAGGAAAAATATAGAAATAATTTTCCTCCAGAATCTGAAACCAAACCTTGGAGAACCAAGTCCCTGTACCCCTCTCCTGCCAATAAACCTACTGCCAAAAGTATGTCTTATCTCCTTTTAGGTGTCAGGATCACTAGCCTATTACTCTGCCTGTTTTGCCATTAAATGATGTGATAGAGACCAACATTGTGGTTCAAAAAAACTCCAAGCCTGGCTGATGATCCAATAACATCCTACAGATTTAAATTCTATTTCTTTGGGGTTCTATATTATTTATATAGGTTATATGCACACATGCAATGAAATATATTCAAATAAGTGTAAGTTTATAAAAATCAAATATTCAGAATCTAGGAAGTGCTAAAATTAAGGCTGCTAATGCAAGTCAAGAGTGAATTGATAGAAAGCAGAAGTTCCAGGAGGACTACCTCCTAGGACTTCTGCTTTCTATTAATTCAATTCACAACAAAATGTGGAAGGCATGCTGGCAGTGTAACCCATAAGTGCATACTAAAATAGATAGATAGATAGATAGATAGATAGATAGATAGATAGATAGTGTGACAGGTTGTACTAGGTACAACTTGTGGATTACAGGAATGCTGGCAGTATATGTGCTGTATTTTTGCACTTTTTTTTAAAGTTAAATGAGGGAAAAAACAAAACAAAACACAAAACCCTAAAGTATGAGGTTTACACAAGCAAAAAAGATCAGTGGCAGTGCAGTTTTCCACAAAATTGTTTGTTAATGTATTTAAACCATGCTTGGGAGATAGTAGATAAATGTTCTCATCTAGACCTTGGTCTCTCTGCTGCAATCCCAGCAAGCAAACACACTAGGGTCAGCTCTGATGGTAATATTTGTGAAATGAATACCAGTGTATGTGAACCTGGACTAAGGCCACCAGTATTGTATGCTGAACAGTTTTGAACTTTCAGTTCGGCTGTTACCATTAACCCTTTCCCCCCTCCTCCCACAAATACACACCCAATTAATTTTCCATAATGGGCTGATTATCCATAAAAGACCCTAAAAAATGAAGGATATATAAAGCTATTTCTCAAATAAGCAGAAAATAAGTTATTCAATCAAATGTTATAGCAACTCATTTATAGGCCAGTACTCGTCATTCAGAGCTAACACTGCTACATAAAATTGCTACAGTTTTACACCTGTAACACTAATGTCAGAATTAAAAATTTCAATGCAACTAACAATTTAAGTGCAACTTACAAAATACAAAAACCCCAGCTCATCTTTCACATGCACCTTTGTTATTGTGCCTCAATATAATAAATTCTGGTATGGTAAAAAATTCAGATTAACCAACATAATTGGAGCATTATGAGCATGATGAAGCCTCTGATGAAGTGAACTTGGGTTTATGAAAGCTTGTGCTATCTTATTTAATTAGAGCTACCCTGCCTTTTGATTGACTTCAGACTAATATGGCTAACTACCTCTCTGTGATATTATGAAGAGTAAAGCTAAATTTCAAGAGCAAAAAACAAAAACACACAGATGAAAGCAAACATCAAAAGGAAATGTAGCCCCTCTTCCCCCTGGGTGAGCAAAATTGCCTTCTTTGTCCCCCATTATGAGACTACCAGTACAGCATAGACTTTGCATACAGGAAATCGTGTGTCAAATCTCATTTCCACATGCACCTATCCTATACTGATGTTAGTTGGACAGAAAGCATAAACAAGTTTCTTTAAAGAGGACAATATTACAAATTATAAGTGAAGTAGATAGTAGAATCAAGAGTAGTGTCACTTAAAAACCATAATAAAGTACCATCAATTCTGTTAACATTTTTAAAAAGATGAACATAAAATTGAAAGCAAGACCCAGGAGGATGCACTTGGACAACTTCACAGACATTAGGTGCTGGAAGGGATGTCGTGAGTCCAGCCCCTCTCTACCCACGCCATAGGCAGGAAGTCAGCTGGGATCAAGTGATCCCAGCAAGAAAAATATCCAGACATGTTTTGAAAGAGTCCAGAATAGGTGCTTGCACCACCTCTGGCTGGAGTCTGTTCCAGACCCTGGACACTTGCACCGTAAATAACTTTTTTCTTATGTCTAGTCTAAATCGGCCTTCCTGGAGTTTATGGCCATTAGACCTTGTTATCCGTTGGGGAGCTGTGGTGAACAGCTGTTCTCCCAGGTCCTGATGTACCGCTCTTATATAATTGTAGGCTGCCACCAAGTCCCTCCTGATCCTTTTCTTCTCCAGACTGAAAAGTCCCAAGTCCCTCAGCCTCTCCTCGTACGGCCTGCCCTCCAGGCCTTGAATCATATGAGTGACTCTCCTCTGAACTCAAATAGCATGCCCATACCAGCACCTTTGAGGACATGGACAAGGTAGTGTAAGAGATTTTTGGATACACATGCTAAGAATACCCCAGTAAGCGGACCACTGCTCTCTAATAAGGCATTCATATTTGCATATGAACTTGGTAAGTACCAGTTTTAGAGGTAATAGTGACTGGCTGAATTTCCCCCCCACCTCCCTCCACATGAACATTATGCACAGAATGGTATACAGTGCAGAAGACAGTGTACCTACAGACACTTCCACTTTGTGGCAGATAAGCGAGCTGCAAAGTATCATCTCTTGAATAACATCTCGTTACAGGAGATGCAAGTCTTTTCTACTAGGTGATGCCCAACTGAACTGTAGCCACAAAGGATGATCATTATCACAGGGAGAAGTCAAACCAGGCCAACTTGGCCATTGTGATGCAATGCAACTGGCATACATAAAAGTCCTTCTAACAGCACTTTAAACATGAGTTTGCCTTGTGACTACAGGTTCCACACAAAAACTTGGATGACTTCACAGCTATCCTAAAAATGGTTACTCAGTCTTGATACCACGATAAAGAAATCCTTAATAAAAGCAATTTTTTGTGCAAACTGCCAGGCCCACAACTCAGTCTTGAAAATATTACCAAATACAGAAGTAGAGTTATATGCACCCAATCATACCTCTGTGTTATGGCCACTGGATAAAAATACCCCATCATCCAAGCTACCAAGATAAATTGTTCACGAATGATTGAAATTTTCAGCAAACTTGAAATTGAATGAATCTCTAAACATCAGCATCCTCTCACTGAGATGACAAACTATCACTAGGACAGCCATGTTAGCATCTTGATACATTAGAAAAGGATATAGAGGTTTGTGAGAACTGAAGTTCCTGCTGGAGAGGTTTGTGAAAACTGATGATGCAAAAATAAAAAATGAAGCAGCAGCAGCTACCACCAACACAGAAACATCTACACGTTACTTTTCTGATGTTCTTTCCCTGGTTAAAAGTGCAAAGAGGAATATTTTATCACTCAGAGATGTCCCTAATAACATTTTTTTGAGTGCACGGGTATGTTCCAACATTACTTGGAAAGATATGCATGTACAGTTATTATCAGGACCATGCAGAACTTGATACAGAATTTCATACATTACATCAATCACATAGTAGTAATTCAGTGTTATATTTTATATTTATTTATATTATACTAATAATGTAAATACATGTAGCCAACCTATTTCTGACTTGGTTTCACATTATGTGGCTGTAGTCGTCTTCAGGGCAACTGCTAGCTGTTCCATCCAGGTATCAATCTATTGGGAAGCACTCTCAGCACTAACAAAACTTCAATTTAATGGCATGTAACTGAAATCAATTATATTTGCAAGTCTACTGGAGTTCATTATACTGATATTTCAGTGTATTCAACTTATGCCAAATTTGAACCAGCAACTTAGATGTAAAATACTCTAGATATCCAGCTATAATTCTCTAGTCTAATGAAGAAATCATGGAAGCAAAATCTGAGGTAACATTAGCGACCTACTTTTTATGGGTAAAACAATACTTACCTTCTTATCATCATTTTTATAGAAGGAAACTACTTACCTCAGGAAAGATGTATGAGGATCTTTGTCCCTCTTGGTTGCACTGAAGTTGTAGGATGGTGAAGACATCTACAGAGCATATTTCTCATGTGGTAAAAAATGCCTGGGGATTTCTTTCCCCAAAGACTCCAGTTTAAAATTATGAACTGAGGAAAGTGCATACTACGCATCCAACCTAAAATCTTCATGCTTAACATTAAGCACACCTTTGCTTACTTCTTTATTTCTAATTGCAGTAAGTTTGATATAATTTGCATTTAAATGACAGGTAAAAAAAAATAAATAAATCACCATTTTCCCACCAAAAATTAGTTTGTAAAGATGACACTAGCTTTGATTACAAACCCCTCCATGCATGCAGAAACCTTGTGCTCTGCTCCCAACATTTATGAAATGTGCACAGTCTTTAGAAATGCAGATAATCAAAAAAGAGCCACTAGGGACACAAAGTAATAACATTAACTAATGCCACACAGTAATGTTTATTTAACAAATCTGTGTTGCATGCCTGACATTTCCCCTGGTATCAATTTATTTTCTTTTGCTTTTCTCTGATAGCAGCACAAATGCATTTAAAATATAAATTTATTTTACACCTACCAAAGTGTATACTCAATATAATAAAAACATATACATCTTTTTTAATATCTTGTGGGAATACACACTGGACATGTGCAGGGAGCCCAACAGCCAAAGTAAAGGATCTAGATTATAGAAAATGTTCATTTTTACCAGTTCCAATAGCTACTAAAACTGCAGTTGTCAGTGCACTGTATATCACTGCATTATGTTATTTATGAAGTGCTGCAATGTGACAAAATGATACTATCCATCAAGAGCCAATTTTAAATGAACCTGGAAAAGGGAAATGAAGTAGATAGAAAGATATCCTTTCAAAGTGGCAGCTTGGGAAATTTATATGATGCAGTTTTAAATTTTTTAATTTATTTGTGAAAAAGAAAATGTACACAATTGATTCTCTCAACATGATTTGAGGATGTTTCTAATTTCAGAACTGAAGGCATTTCTCTCCCTCCTGACAAATACCTCTTTGTGTAGTTTTTGTTTCTGCCCTTTATTTTCCAGCTCCTCTCTTACCTCACTTGTTTTCAGCATCAGCTCTTGTCTTTTAGAAAGCCAGCCCCACCAACTTATAGGGTTAAAAAAACCTCTAAAAGATCATACATTCTTGATATCTCCTCTCTTGGTTGCCCAAGATATCTCCTTCCTTCTCTTTCTTCTCCAGGTCACTGAATCATTTCAAGATGTGCATCTGAAAGCACAGATTTTGGTTTTAGATTTTGTAAAAAAATAAATAAAAAACAAAAAAATTGGGTCTCCCTATGCTCAATATAAACATTACATCCCTTTTCTTCCAGCAGCAGAGGGCCTTGAAATGTCTCCCCTAAAGCCCCTGCATACACTGGGAGGGGATCACATCTCTACACTTGCATCATCAAAATAGAAATCCCTTCCACAGAGTTACTGCTCACTTCCTTGCCAGCACACCAAATGCCCAAGCCCTCTCATCCCACCAAACTACCTGCTGCTAAATTGCTAATGAGTGTTTGTCTCTTCACATTCATCTATAATTTAAACCTGAGTGTATTTATTTTCCTTTCTTTAGTAGTCCATTTTTCTTTTTTCTTCTTCACTTGTGGAAATAGTCAGCCCGATTTTCCACTTCTGACAGGGATTAGGAATTCTTCTGATGTCAGAAATTCTGTTGAGTACTTCTGGCAGGAAAGAGAACACGTCAACCTTGCTAAAGTGTCTTTTGAACCTAATGGGGCGCTGTCCTTATAATTGACTACATTCAATTCCACATGGGCCTACACCTCCACTTACAGAATGGAGTGATCAGAATATGTATAAAGTACTGTGCTAACTGGGAAAAGGAAATTAATAAATAGATAAATATAGGAAACTATACATGTAGGGAGACTTAACCAAGCTATGAAACTAAAGATAGTAATACCAGCATTGTCATGATGCAGTCAGGCTCTTGGGGAAACTGCCACATACAGGGACAGCAACTTTCTGGTTGCAACCGCTGCTGGTGTGACTTTCTGGTAACAGTAGCTATTTTTTCACCCTTCTCACTGCCCACTTCACTACCCCCATCTCCCCCAGGTCATCTGCACTAGTTCCCCTGTCCTAGTTGCACCACTGCCATTGCTTAGAGGAAAAATATTCTCACTACTACTGCTGGCAAAAAGGATCTTTGACAGCCTACCAACTGAGGGTATACAACAAGTTGTGTGTGTCCATTTGACCAGTTCCCCCATGGGATAATGTTTACCCTCCTAGCAGAGCAGAAGTCTCACTTATAAGAGTTGCCTACATAGGTATGGAAGTTATTTCCCAGTCTTCCAGTATATGAAAACACAGAATTAAAAGAGCAGATATTTTTCCAAATATGATTACTCTTCTAAATTTTAGTCATTTGAGCTGTCATCAGTTAACTACAGGTTTTGCTTGCCCCCTGCAAGTGCATAACTTAATTTTAGCAAATAAAGACCTATTGAATTCTACAAAAAGTATAAAATGTTTTTTATTACAAGATGAAAGAATTATCTGGTAACCATTTTCAGCTACCATACAAGTTAAATACCAACAATCCCTTCCACTCTTAGTATATTCAAATTTTCTGCAATTGTTTTGTGCTTGCCAGTTTAAGACTACCACCAAGTATGATTTTTGTTCTCCATTAAACTATTACATAGGATGAATCCACCTACTGAAGCAATATCTCAACTTGAAAATGAGAAATCCCTAAGTCAAATATTCTAGCCATCCACAACTACAGTTATTTCTCTCAGTGCTCTGCTCTATTTATTCCTTCCTTTTTCTTTAAAGCATGTGACAATCTTCCGATGTAAAAAATAGATGAAGTTGCTGCTTTGGTGGAAGACCTTGCTGCTTTGGTGCCTGACCAACCTCATTTCCTTCTATGACCAGGTGATGTATATCACCTGGACAAAAGGGAAGAGGTTGATATCATATATTTGGATTTTAAAAAAGCCTTTGACCTGGTGTCCCATGATGTCCTCATGGAAATTTTGGGCAACTGCGGCCTTGACTACTCCACAGCCTGATGGCTGGGGAACTGGCTCCAAGGTCAGACACAGAGGGTGGTAGTTGACAGAACCGAATCAACATGGCACTTGGTGACTAGTGGCGTCCCCCAAGGCTCCATTCTTGGACCTGTACTCTTTAATGTCTTCATAAACGATCTGGATACTGGTGCCAGAAGTGGACTGGCTATGTTTGCTGACAACACCAAACTTTTGGGGAAGTGTGTCCAAACTTGAGGATAAGATGGTTATCCAGGCTGACCTTGATAGGCTTGCAAGGTGGGCGGATGAAAACCTGATGCCATTCAATACAGAGAAACACGAGGTGCTCCACCTCAGGGAAAAAAAAAATCCACCCCACACTTATAGGCTTGGCAGTGCTACACTTGCTAGTACCATGACCAGAAGACATTTGGGGGGTAATGATTGACCACAAGATGAATATGATCCACCAATGTGGTACCGCAGCTGGCAAAGAGAAGAAAACTCTGGCTTGCATCTACCTATGCATCTCAAGCAAGACCTAGGATGTCATCCTCCCACTGCGCTCAGCCTTGGTGAGGCCACATCTAGAGTACTGCATCCAATTCTGGGCTCCACAATTTAGGACGGATGTGGAGAAGCTTGAAAGAGTCCAGAGGAGAGCCACGTGCATGATCAGAGGGCATGAGAACAGGTTTTATGAAGAGAGGCTGCGAGCTATGGGACTCTTCAGCCTGGAGAAGCGCAGGCTCAGGAGTAACTTGGTGGCAGCCTATAAGTACATAAGGGGTACTTAACAGATCCATATTATAGTAATATACCCTGCTGAAGTCCATCAATTCCATTACTAGATCAGTAGAAGAGGTGGGAAAAGGTATTCCCTTTAAGGAATGAGTGCACATACTATACTACAATTATTTAGCTCCCTGGTCCAGGATGAACTGTGTGACAAATATACAATTATTAGCAGCTCCATTTTTTCCATTGCTTATGTTCACCACTATCTTCTGAATAGAATAACAGACTACTTCAAATGTGTTACGACACTCTGGAGGTTTCAGCCACTAGAGAATACATACCAAAACCAGACTGTTATACCCTAAATATGTGAATATTTCCTTGGTTTCCACTGCATATACAAATACCTCTGGGCTACATACAAATCCTTTAACTTGAATGCATACAGTGATTTTTTTTTAAATCTATGCATCATAGAACAAATAATTTTAATTTATTTTACAGACTGAAATGTTTGTTTGTATTTCTGAAAGAGGCCACTCTGACAAGAACAGAATGTATTACAAGCTGCAAAATGGAGGAGTCCAATTTAGAAATGCCTTAGGACAATAGGGTAACTACTGTTAACCAACATCCTTGATTTATATATGAAATTTACTCCCACTACTTTCCTATTTCACAACAACAATCACAATATTTTACCAGGGAAATGAAAATCTCTTTGAGGCCCCTAATTAGAAATAAAGAAGTACTTTGCACAAAAAGAATCTCCTTTAGCAGATGGTTTCCATCGGCATTCACTAATAAAATGTCTACTTAAGGAGCTTATGTTCAGTTACTTTAAAAGATGCCAGGGACAGTACAATTATTTCAGCAATTAATCTCATTAGAGTGAGTCTGTCAATTTTATCCTAGTATTTTACTGCTTCTACCATATTTGGCTCCATGCTAATTTGAGGTCTGTACAATGCAGCAGACAACATTTTGGTATCAAAACTGTTTTGTTATGGGATAAGGTAATAACATTTGAACAGAGTAGCCACATTTGAATCACAGAACCCTTGGTCTACCGATATGACAGGTCAACTTTTATAGCATATTGCCTGTAAGATTTTTTCACCCATGTATCTCCTAGACTACATCTGATCCCAAATTCGACTTGATATAGTAGACTGTACATCCCATACTCTATACCCAATTTATCAGTCAAGGCTCTTCAGATGGATTTCTCTATGTCATGGGCAACTGGTGCCTCCTGTGTTTTGTGGGGGGGGGGGGGGGCCCACAGGCCCCCCCCGCGGGCAGTCAGAAACCAGGGGTGGAATCCCCCACAGTCCATCTTGCCAACTGGGAAGCACAAGCAGGGCACCCAGAAGTGCCAGCAGTGCTTCTCCTGGCGCTCCTGCCTGGTGCTCAGCCCTTTCTGTAGTAGTACATTTTTCTTTTTTTCTTCTTCAGTGCTTCTCCTGGCACTCAGCGCTTGCAGGGTGAGCACTGGTCCTCCCACCTACCCCATCTTCCTGTCACCTAAATGAGGAGCGCTGGCTGAGGGGCTGCACGTGCACCCCATATGCATCACCACTGCTCTATGTCCTTAGAAGCTGTCTGGTTTTGGTACATCATTCCAAATATAAAAGTTAGCAGAGTATTTTGCACCAAAGTTATTTAAGATTCAATTTGAACCTGCCAAATAACATTCAAACGCACAGATTAACCAAAAAGTTTTTCATAGCTTTCACTATAGCAAGGGAAAGGATGCATATGTGCATTTACTATTTTTCAGAGACTTAATAATACTGCACATTTCAATACTTAAATCACTTCCAAATCTTACTAAAAAGTGGGCATAACTCTGCAACATCTATGGAAAATGTAAACTACATGCTGTGGCTATGGAGAGCAGCAAAAGAGTCAGATTTGTTTTGGGTGTATAACAGTGTTAGTACAATTAATATGAAACAGCAGCTACCAACACTCTTACCTACTCAAAAATAAAGTAAGAGATCCTTTATCCTTCAAAACAATACTCTGCCATGCAAGTTTTCATGCCACTGACCACTTATTCTACTGGAACTGGAATTTTCCACCCTCCGAACTTTCATTTTCTGATTAGGTTATAAGACCCAGTCCTCCATCTATATTTTCTTTCTATATCAAGTTGATACTGGTGAGCATGGCCAAAAGAAGCTCAAGAACAAAACAAACATTTTCTCCTCCATAAGGTAAGGCTTCTAGTCCTGGCCATGCAGAGAAGCTGTAATTTTATTCTTCACCTAAACTTCCCATTGTTCTGTATACTGTTGCCTTTTTCAGGTTGGCCAGAATAATGCAAACTGCAAAATACAGATGCAAACTTTATTATTGTGGGCACATATACAATGATGGGGCTCAACTTTAGCTGTCATTCCTGAAGAAAGCCATCTTGAGATTATTGTGGTATTTGAAAACATTAGCTCAATGATCAGGACAATTCAAAGAAACAAAAAATAATGTGAGGAATTATTAAGAAGGAAATTGAAAACAAAAACAGGAAAGACCATTATGTCATGGAACACCCACACTTTAAATATGCATGAAGTTCTGGTTCCTCCATCTCCAAAAGGATGTAGTAGGGGTTAAAAAGATACAGATCAGGACAACAAGGATGATCAGGATAAGAGGCAGCTTCTGTACGAGAAGAGACTAATAGGCTAGGACTTTTCAGTTCAATTCAGAGAAAGGATATGATAGAGAGCTATGAATCATGAGTGACATAGAGAAAGTAGAGAGATTACTCTTATTCTCACAATACTAGAACTATGAAATATACATATGTAATAATGAAATTACTAGGTAGGTTTAAAACAACATGTTTTTAACAGTAGATAACTTGTGGAATTCATAGTTGCAAGGTGTTGTGGAGGCTGATAATTTAACCAGCTTTGAAAGGAGAAAGGGGGATATTCAGGCAGAATGAACAGGTATGATTACCTGTATATTCAACAGGGGCACAACCTCCAAGTTAGGACTTGCAGACCACGTAGTAGTAGGCAACTGTCAGTCCTTCTGGATCATATTGAAGGTCCTAGTGACATATACCATGTACGACTAGATAGGAGTAGGAAGGAGTGAAGGCTGCCTGGACCTTCCATCCCCTCTTTAAATCACTGAGACAGAATCCAAAGGCCAGACCAAGTCCCGATGTTTAGTGCCTCGATGGCTGGAGTTACACACACATCTGGGAATAGAACCAGGGTCTTCTGCATGGGGGACAAGAATTGTACCACTGAACCACAACAGTGGGTGTAGACCAAGTATGGCATTTCTTACATTCCTAGCATATATTAGTGCCCCCCAGGCTTAATTACTGTATCTGTGAAAGAACAATTTTTATGTAGCACCAAGAACTCACAGCAGCTCTGCAAGGCAAACTGTCTGCAGAGCACATATCCTAGTCCTGTGATATCTCTATTAACTGAAGAAGATTCCACTTCTAATAAAGGCACAGCAATGGGAACAAGACTTCAAAGGACTGAAGTAGTTTATAAGTCACCACTTGGCTCACTTGGGCCAAATGGCCCAATTCAGAGACAAAGTCCATGCAAACTGAGTGCTGCAGATTGAAACTGGCAAAAACCTATTTCATCAGCTTTACCTTCTCAGAGGCTCCAGAAATGACCATAACAAAAAAGTAGATAAGTCCTTCCCTTTATTTTCTTACCAACTTAAATTTGGTAACTGACAATTCCTTAATTGTGAAATTTCCTTCCTCAATTTTTCCAACAGAGCAGAAGTTTACTCATCCTTAGGGCATGCCCATATTTTCTGTATTACAGAGGCCTTTGTCCTGGAACAGAATATAGAGGACTGCAGATTATGTTTCTTCAGCTGGGGCGGGGGGTTGGGGGGGAAGGCGCAGATCTTATTTAGACCATTGGTCACTGAAGTCAAATCATTATATGCAAGTTTTTAGAAAGGAGTGCCTGTACTTACTGTACAGGACAAGAGAAACATCATAAAAAATATGAAAACCTTTTTTTTAAAAAGGAAATGTCCCACTTTATAGTTTCCCTTCACATATAACCTATTATCAGAAAGGAAATAAGTGATTCCTAAAATACTATGGGGCAAATCAACAATTTTTTTAAGACTCTTTTTTATGCTGAACATTTCTGCAATTTTCAAATTAATGGGTATAGCTGTTAACATGTGCATTCATTTTTTGGTTCTCATTCAGTCTTAATGAGGTCTCCTGGACAGGTTTGTCTTTAATATATTAAAAGTTCCCCTGTGTAAAAGTGCACTTCATTTCTACAGTTTCACTTCCTTGCATCACACTGGAACTCTTGAATGGTGGCAGCTTCATCACAGTGAAGTTTAGGTTCAAACTAACTTAAGACGTATTTAACTTACTTTGACACTTTAGATAACTGTAACTTCTGATGAAGCTTTCAATAGCAGAGGAACTTCATTCGCAGAGGCCATAACCCTAGATCTGGCTAAGATATTATTAAAGCACTTCTTCATGAAATGTGGACATCAAGACTAACTGTTCCAACTAGTATTTTTAGAGAGCTAGACAGGTACGTGCTTGGTGCAAGAAATTAGCGTATGAGAAATAATAGTACTGTGTCACTGCCTCATAATTAGGAACCATTGCACTTCTGTGATGTTTTGCATGGCAACACAAGACAGTTTTAAATAAAACCTAGTCTGTCATCAACTAACAGATTGTTTTTAATGCAAACTTTCTTCAGGTGACCTGTATATGCCACTTTGTTTGAATAATTCCACTGTGCCCTGTGGGAGTCTGTTCCCTAGTCTATTTGACACATCCAAGATATTTGTGGCCCAGTATTCATTGAAAGACTTGTTTCCTGCCTTCTCCCCCTCAGTTTCATTCTAATGCCCCAATTATTCCTTCCCTTTTAATGTTGACTCTCCTTATATATACATAAGCTTGTATTAACCACTATCACCACCCCCCCCGGTTGTGCAAGTTACTGTCATTTCATAGCCTTTGCTGAAAGCTCAATCTTTCCAAGTGTGTTTTGGGTTTTTTTTTTGTTTTTTGGTGGTTGGTTTTTTTTTTTGGGGGGGGGGGGGGGGGGCTTGGCTCATCCAATGGGTAATTTTTCACATTTTTCTCCCTTTGAACTGGGAAGAAACTGTTCAAAATATGCCAAAGGCATATTACTTCTTTATAAAAGAGTGTCAAAAGCCTTTATTCCAGGTTTGTTTTGTCTGTACAACTAAGTTTAGCATTAGCTTTTGTCTTTCATCACGTTGTGAGTTGGTCTGTGATAAACTACACTCTAATTTCTTCTCACCATTACATTTCGAACACAGCTTTTTTCCAAGCACCTCTGTATGTATACATG
Organism: Alligator sinensis; assembly: GCF_000455745.1. Taxonomy (NCBI): domain Eukaryota; kingdom Metazoa; phylum Chordata; order Crocodylia; family Alligatoridae; genus Alligator; species Alligator sinensis. The sequence continues at coordinate 1,306,109 of NW_005842382.1, read as the reverse complement.
CATTAACCCATTCACTGCCTTGCTCTCCAGCAGCAGAATTCTTACATTAATGAAATACACACTTGTAGTACATTACTTCCACTTCTTATTAACAAAACGTGTATATCAACACTCAAAATTTATATTTCCCCTTCTGCCAAACAACTTAAACAAGCCAAAACAATTCCTAGTCTGTCACAACGTTAGGTAACTTACCAGTGCAATAGTTCAAAGTTAAAAGAGGAGAGAAATGAAATTGTGCAAAAAGAAACAGATAAATAAGTAATCATGTACAGAAAAGAAAAGTAAAACCAGAGAGAATGTCACCAGTGACTTCTTTCTGATCTTCAGGACCAACCTGTGGATAGCAGGACATTACTTCTTTCCTAGGACTGAACTCACACAATAGATTTAGCTTTAGTTTAAAAGGGTGAAAATAGCAGAAGGGAACATGGGTTTCTAAAGGCAAATGTACTCCTGATGTTATGTTATTTTCTTAACAGAAGTGATAATGACAAAAAGAAGCAATAATGACAATGTCTTCATTTTTGTGGGATTGTCATTTAAGCACCAGACCACTAATGAAGACCCTATGAATTTGCTTGGTTATTTCATCCATTCCCTTTACACAGTGAAAACAGTAGTAGTTTACTCCTTTATGCTAAGATCATTTCCAATACAAGCATCCTGTTGCAAATAATGTATTGTAGGTAAACTATTCTTATTTTTTTGCATGAGTTAAAGCTCATTTAAAGTGAGCTAAAGAACTAAAAAAACTAAAGCTCATTTGATGAGCTTTAGTTAAAGTGACCCCACCGCCATTTTGAAATGTGGGACACGAAATACATGAGACGCTGCAGCACACTGAAGAGCTCCAATTAGAACGCTCTAGCAGACTCGATTGAGTCTGCGTGAGAGCACGTGTACACATGCCCTTAGATTGCAAACCCCACAAGATTCCATCATCTTGTCCAAGTTGAAACCAATAACTGGAGAAGAAAAAAAGTCTCCCACCTTGTTCTTATTTCATACACTATGAAAGTGTTTTGACAATTAATTCCTCCCACTCCTAAGTCACTTTTCCTTGTGAATTAGAAATCAGTTTTTTCTTAGCAATATTCTGAAGACATCAAATGCCTCTCTCAAGAGGTTTTCCAAGACCCAGTTGGTTGGGTCAAACTTTGGTTGGCCAAAGTTTTGGCTGGGATGATCTAGTTGGGGGATGGTCCTACTTTGAGCAGGGGGCTGAACTAGATGACCTCCTAAAATACCTTCCAACCCTAACTTACTATGATTCTATGAATCATTACAGCTTCTGCTTAAGTTATACAGGAGTGCCTATCCTCACTTCTGTGTCTAATTCTGACGCCAGCCATGGTGAAGAAAGCAGAGGCGCTCTCATCCAATTCTTCCCACTGCAGTGGGAGGAATAACAAGAAGTCCTACCACCCTGCCATACCAGAGCAGTTAGTTCAATGGGTATGATAGCCATGCCTTAAATGCTTGATGCAGCCTACCCCAGGTAAAGGGAAGCGGCACTGAAAAAAAAAAAAAAGAGAGACCCTCAAATGCATAGTCACAGGTGTCATTTAAAACAAAAACAAACAAACAATATCCACAAAAAAATAATGTTTGCATTTTTTTAAAGCCAGGTGAAATCTAGCACCCCCTCTGCATATTACATGTGTCACACAATTACCAGATTAATTAGAATCATAGGGCTGGAAGGGACCCCAAAAGATCACAGGGTCCAGCCCCCTGCATGAGCAGGAAAGACAATTGTGCAATTAGTTTAGGCTGGCTACATATACAAATTAACTATCATACCCTAAACAGATCCATCCAGCTATAAAGTTAGAGCTGGAAAATGAATACCAACTTCATAGCTGGTTTCTATCCAGCTTTAATTTACATGTGTAGCATAGCTATGCCTCCATGGCTAGGAGCCCCATCAGCTGTTGGGGTTCCCCATTGCGGGGGTCTACCATGCACTGCAATGCCTGGGAGTCCCACAGCTGAGGGATTCTCAGCCATGGCACCATTCCATAGGCTGATGTGGATGGTAGTCTCATGTGCTGATGGGACTCTCATCCACACCAGACTATGGAGCCCTGCCACAGATGGAAGTCTCATCAGCCATGCCAAGCCACAGATGAGTCTTCCAGCCATGCAGTGGGAACCGGGGCAGTGGAAGCCTGGGACCATGATCCTGGGCTTCCCTTGTACCAGGCAATAAGGCATGATAGGATCTGGTGCTAGATCCCACAATCACATCTCCTGCCATGCACGTCTGCCATGGCAGGTGGCACAATGGCGTGAATCATGCATTAGATGCTATCACATCTTTACCTGAACGTTTGGAGGGGCTCCAAGATCCACATTCTTCAATTACATACATTTGACTCAATGGGCCTCAAGGACTTTTTGTCAGTAGAATCTGACCTTACACATTACAAGTATAAACATGTTTAAAACCATTTAAGGGTATTTTACTGTAATAAACAGTTACTGGCAGCAGCTTTCTTGAAAAACAAGAGATTATTCATTACAGTAGTATTTCCCAAATCCAGTGGGTTTATGCCCCATCATAAGGAAGACTGGCACTCTTAAGCTCCCTGTACTTCAACTGCCACCACTTCCCTCACCTCCAATTTTCTTGTACCCACCCCCCCTTTAGCTTCCCTGGCCACCAATTCTCTTGGGGACCCCTTCAACTACTGACGTTTCCCTCACTGCTAATTTCCTTTGCAGTTGTCAACTGCCAGCATGAAAACTGGCAACAATTGGCAGCTAAAGTAGAGGAAAGAGGGGCACAAGAGAGTTGGAAGAGGAGGAAGTGATGGCAGCTGAAGTATGTGGGGCATGTATGTGCCCCACAGGAACTTTTCAGACACTCCTAGGGGAAACTGGGAAAATGTACAGTTATAACTTGAACAAAACACATGAAAGTTAGTATTGGAAAGTGATGAAAAAGTGTAACTTGTACCATATTAAAGCATCATGCGCTGTCCTATCTGCTGAAGACAGACTGGAAAAAACATCCTGGGTCACAGGGTATGGGCACAGAAAGAACATGCTGTGGGATTAAAAAGGGAAGGGCTTCTCCACAATAACAGCCTAAGTGTACACTTTTACACTGCAGTACTGAAAGCCAAACTGCAATAGCTTATCCTCTTTCAACAAAGGTTGCAGGGCCATAGGTTTAGCTTCTACTTGCTATTTGGGTAAGAACGTGCACATGGGCAATTATCACCAAGCAGCTGATGTGATAAAACCCCACCTCATTTTACCACACAGTAAGGCTGTACGGCCACAGATTTCCAGTTCCCAACTATCCAAGCCAACCATTTAATAAAATTCCATTTATAAACTTCAACTTAATACAAGTTAGTATAAGTAACATTAACATTCCTACTGAAATAGGGATGAATCAAAAGATGTGACAAAAACATTAATTATTTTCAGTTAACCCATGTGTTTTCAAATCACATGCTGAAAGTCATAAACTTCAAATATCAACTGAAGAACAACCCCCCCCCAAAAAAAAATCCTTGAAAATAAATATTATAAACAAAGAGGATTATCACACTCATATTAATACAATGAAACTAGGTTAAATCAGACAACAGAAGTGCCAGATTTAACAAAATAATACATAAACAGATTAGGAATGGGAAATTTGAATATAACATTTTAGGCCCAGGCCCACAGATGTACTTAGGCATCTAATTCCTTTTGAAATCAACAGGGGCCAGGTGCTTAAATACAGATCTGGCCTTAGTTTTACCTTACTTAGCACAGTATTCATTCTACACCCACAGCCAAGTCCAATTTACCCATCCTAAAACCACATTTGGCAATTGAATCCAAAAATATCAACTTTGATTGAAGATGTTAGTCATTAGCTTATTGCTTTTAGCTTTTCTACATTATCAAATCACCACAGTGTGTCAGTAAGCCTTATAATCTAGCACTATATAGACAGATCATTATATCTATCACATGTGACTACAATTGTGACATGAATGTTTACTGACAAAAATGCATTATTCAAACTCTGGAGCCCCTCCACATTCTTTTAATAAGAGTATCAAAGGCTCCATATGACAACTTTACCCCCATACCCAAAATGTAGCATAGCCTTCCCTTTGTCAGGCATAACCCTTTGTGAACGGTCTAAACCCAAGGGCTAGCCCCTTTGGGAATAACAAATGTTAAAGTCCCTAACCCACCTGACTTTGGAGGATGTGCCCACCATTGGGTCCTTTCCTAGTCTGAGGCTTGTAAGTTCTAGACCCCTTTCTCTCTGAGGCTAAGGCCTCCCCCTTTTTATAGGGGGTAGCTGCCAGTGAACACAGGTCACCCTTTCCCCTAGGTTCCAGCCCAGGAACCCAGCATTAAGCAATGGGGTATTGCTTTTTCCCAGTCCTTGCCATTTTCCTAGGCTGCTGCCTACCTTCCATATTGGCATGTTCTCTTCTCATGTTGCTCTTTCCACAGTGTCTCTCAATCTGTATCTTTGAAGCTTCTCCAGGGCAGCCTGCTACCCCCAATCTGCCTGGACTGTAGTCATTTATAGCAGCTGTTTCTAATTGGCTGCTTGGCCACAGCTGGGGGAGGTAATGATGGCCTTCTTTAACCATTTCCCAGCTGCTGTAGCCTACATTTGGATTTAGGAACTTTATTGTAGGCATCCCTTTTTGAAATCTTGGTCTGACCTTGAGGTATCATGGATCACTGTTGCTGACACTAGCTTCAATTCAGCAAAGCATTTAAGGAGCACAGAAAAATCTTATTCCTGTTTAGCAAAGCACTCATGCACATCTACTTCATGCGCTTAAAATTAAGCACATGCTTAATTATTTTACTGAGGCTGGATCTTAAAACTGAAACTTAAAACTGTTTCTCTATTATGTATTCTCTATTAGTAGTTTGTCACCAAAACTGCAGAGGAGCACTGTCCAAGAAGTTAAGGTGGTTTCTTATGGCTCCAGAAGCATAAGTTTGAGCCCTGCCCTGGACTCATGTCAACGAATGTCCCACTTCCTTCCTCCTCCTCCCTCACCATTGATCCAGTACTAAATAGCCATTCAGTCATTTGGACTGGGGAGTCAAAGGCAGATTAATGTAATTCTAGCCATATCACTCCTGTGTGAGCCACTGGCTACAGAAACTGGCGTATGTTAATCACATTAACCAGGCTAGGGCCTGCTAGACACAAAGGAACCTTTGACCTTTCAAAGTGTAAAAGTTTAAGGGATAGTTATAGTGATCAGTAAAGAAAAAACTACATTTTATAAAAGTATTTCACTAGTGAAATAAGCAAGGCATTACCTAAATTAATTTTCAAAACTATTTAAGTCATTAAGAAAAGCATGATCTTGGAGAAAAAAAGCAACAATATTTCTGTAAGCAAATATTATTACCATACAATGTGAATGAGCTGTTTTAATACTCAGGTTCATTACCTCCTCTGCATTTAAGCCTCTTTCTTTTTATGTCCCACTCTGCTTTAAAAAAAAGACTTTCAGGCTTTTTTTTTTTAATTAATTATACAAATCATTAGTATTAAAAAGGTAATATAATGGTTTCAAGAACAAGCTTCACAGACTATCTGCATATTTAATCATCTCTGCTAATAAATTTTTAATCGTTCATTGAGTTCAGGTTCTTGTCTTGAAGCTTAACTTGATAACAAACCTAGCAACTGGTAGAACTAATTGGTACAGAACAAGTGAATAATTTATAAGAGGAAAAAGCACTGGGTGTTCTGAAGGTGCGCAGAGACCACAAGTCACAGAAATTTCTGGGAGGTAGTAGGAAAACAGTGGCTGACAACAGGAATTCCATGATACACTGCTGACACCCAGAGGCCAACATTCAATATTGTTCATATTTCTTTCAACTGGACTGTAAAGCAGACTATAAATTCAATTCATTAAGTTTTAAATATTCATGCATTTCATTAAAGTTAACATTAATTGGGCTACCATACACATTGATTATGCATAGACCATCAAGTGTTTAACCTCTGAAAGCTTGCAAGCATATTCAAATAATGCTATATGTCCTATCTTGGATGAATCCAATGAAATCCAGCTGAGTGCAGTTGAAACAGGGAAAAATTACATTGGAACACTACAGGATAATAGCTTTAAATATCAGAGAAGCAATAAAAATATTTAACTAACTGAATAGGACAGTTCTTGTAAGTTATATCTCTCATCCATATTTTTGCAAAATAATAAAACAGTTGGAAGACTAATAAAAGGCGTATAAACTTAGATAGGGTTTTCACTGAACTGATAGACTGTCAGTCTTCAATTATAGTAAAATGTGTAATAGTCAAAATACAAATTAATCCGTAACAAAATGTTCCTCTTTGGTGAAAATCACTAATTTTAAATGCTATAATAAAAAGACTATCCTCCTTAACTAGAATGATAAAATTAGTTTACAGTGCTAAAAAATGTCTACAAAATAAATTTCTATACCCTCAGGGAAACCACAGAATACTACACCTCCAAAAATTGAATGTCACAAGGAAACTTTTGACAGAAGGCTCAATTCTCCTAGAAAGATTCAACTTTACCTTTTTACACTTCTATTACTGCAGTATCTAATAAGGCCCTGATTCAAAGCATTTAAGCATGTGCTTAACTTCAAGTGTATGCTTCAAAATCAATGAGAGTTAAGCACATATTTAAAGGGTTTTGTTGTAGATGTATTTGTTTCATGCCAAAAATCATGTTAAAAAGACTTAATAGGACAGTAAAGTAAGAAACACTCAGGACTTGGGAAATGCCAGATTTAGTCTTGTCTGTGCAACTGTAATTCTAACTCCTTGTGTACATGCACTTAAATATGGTCTAAGCTGTGGTTCCATTTCTCTCCACAAATCCACTCCTCCCCCCACACCTTCCTGTAAGATGCCAGATGGAATAAAGCTAAAAAAAATAAGACTTTTTTCTTCATGTTGTTCAGTGTGTAGCATCATGGCTTATTGCACATCATCCATTCCCATACTCAATGGAGGATTTAACAAGCTCCTTGGAAGATTACTGGTGATATTCATCATTACATTTTGCACTCCCAAATGTTAATAAAATTTGCTTTCATTTACCTTGTACATAGAGAGATTTTAGCAAACAAATTTATGGCAAATTTGCCATTTTATACAGCAGCAACTGAGGCATACAGAGCATGTCTACATGACACTGCACTGTGTTGTGTAGGTATAACTAGAAAAAAAAATTAAAGTTTCTAAAAAAGAAATGTTCAACAGTTATGGTGCCTCAACACTTTGGTATCCAACTTGAGGTATCTGGAAACTAAGTTTCACCATTTTCTTAATAGGGATCAAAATATCACCCTTTGTATGTACAAAGTTCTGTGCAAAAGTATTACCTAATTAATTTTCACTATTACTAGGTAAGGACAGGCTGACTTATTCAAGGTCACAAGGCAGTTCCCTGGTAGAGTGAGCATGGTTCATGACCACCTAATTCCCTTTGCAGGTTTGGCACCAAGAAAATGAGCACAATTAAGGTATGTCTGCACTGCCTCCTAAGCAAAACCATGCACACCACTGAGATACAAGCCCTGACTACCTCACCTGCTCTTCATGCATCTGGGCCCACAAATTTGTATAGTAGGTGGCTCCCCATGGCACTCAGGCCACTCCCTGGCATATACCTGAGCATACCACAGCCATGACGCACACTCTGGACTCTATCCAGCCATCTAACTCCATAAATCTGAAAGCCTGAGCAGACAAGGAGCAGGAGCAAACGTGTGGGGCTTACTTCTTGAGGGCACACCCGCTTCCCTGAGGAAGAGATGTAGACACATCCTTAGTAGCTACAGCTGTCAGCCATAAATTTAAGTGGCTTCTTCAGTATCATTTATGAAGGTAGTCAGTAAGCACATCCTGGGTGACCATCAATTATTTTAATCAGGGCTGTCAAACTGGTGGCCTACAAAGGGTAACATGCAGTCTGCAGGCTCCCACCCAGCTGCCACTTCCCCTTATTGCTCCTGCTGATGCTCTGGGCTCCTCTTCCATCATCTACTTTTTACTTCCTGCCCCTTTCCCCAGGGTAAAGGACCAGGCTGCTCTTCCTGAGCAACACATGCAACTAGGAGCCAAACTTTTGTGCATACAGGGTTTTGGAGGCTGGTTGCCCCACCACATGACACAGAACTGGGAAGGAGCTGGGTTGCCCATGCTATTTGCATGGCAGTGGGGGACGGCTAGGATGCCCACATGGCAGGGGGCATCACTGCATGTTGCACATGCAGTCTGTGGTTCCCTCTGCTCAGAAGCTGGACAGCCCTGATCTAAACCATAAATCTGTCCTTGCTCTTCTTTTAGCCTCCCTGCAACATCATTGCACATCTTGCTGCAAATGAGGCAGGTATCTCTGATTACACAGCATTCACTAATTCCCTGAGCATAATCTGACCATCAGCAGCTTTTAAGAAAAGCTAGTTATATCTCAAAGTACTCAAGAGGTTTATCGTGAGACCCCATCACAAAGGCATTCCATGCCTCCTTAAGAGCCATCATCAAGATATAGGCTGTCAGTAGAGAGCTCGTAAATCATTTATCAACCACCTCTAAACCTTGGCACATTTAAGTGCATTTCAGAACATGAGGAGATTTTACATGTTCATCTTTCACTTAATTGCATTTTCAGGTTATTCTACCATTAAAATGTTAAAAGTTATCCAGTGAATCATTTAAATATCAACTCAGATTTTACTAGCACACTTAAAATAAAAGTGTGAAATATAGGTTTGAAAATAAAATTTCACATTTTCAAGAGAATTTCAGTATATAGTTTCTGCTTTTGGCAATTTAGTCAGTAAAGTCTTTAAACTAAAAGCAGCAACATGTTAGAGAATATAGATGTCCTAGATAATTCCCCCTTAAAAGCATTAAAAGTGTTCACATAAGAATGCCAGTGAACTACACTATCATTTTCAAAAGACCTAATATTTGTGTAAAATGCTGAACTGACCATCATTTGAATCTTCTGCTACAGATGAAGCTGAAGTGAAGCTGGCAATCCAAACTTCCTATACTCTGGAATCTACATTTCTCCTCCCATCTCTTCAGGGGTCCAGAGAGAAAGGTTTCATTTTTACTACTGGGAAACTCTTCCACTGAGGGCACACAGGCCAACAATTTCATTTTTGAAATGAGAATGTTCCCACTGTGAAATGAACCTCTAGCACATTTCAAGTTTTCTGCTGCCCCCCACTGCCATGCACACAGCACAGACAGCGCAGCTCTGCACATCGTGTAGTAGGACACATTTCATGCATCAGACGGCAAGTTGTAGTCATCATCTGCTTGAGATCATGATGGAGCTGGGAACTTTTCTCTTTATCAAATTCCAAATCCTGAGGCCACGCCATGTTCCCCATGTCCCCCCTTCTGAGCAGAGGTGGCAACATGAGGCCTGCATTGGCAACATGAGGCCTGCATTGGAGTTGGTGCCGCCAGGCAGGCCTTGGGTTCCTAGATAATGACCCATGCTTTCGGGCGGGGGACTTGCTGGGGTGGGATGGGCTTCACCTCTCTCTTAAAGGCAAGCGTGTCTTCTCTTTCAGGTTGGCTGATCTCGTACGGCAAGCTTTAAACTAGCCTCGCCGGGGAGGGGGCCGCAGTAAGACGAGGAGATGCCACCCGAGCAAGACACATGACACATGCAAGGAGTGCCCAGGTAAGAAACAGGGGTCCACATAGTCTTCCTAATCGGGGGGTGGCAAGCACAGCTATGCAAGGCCTTAAATGCCTGTATACAAATGCTCAGAGTATGGGGAACAAACAGGAGGAACTCGCCCTCAAAATAGCCAGTTCAAACCCAGACATAGTGGGGCTTACAGAAACGTGGTGAGATTCATCCCACGACTGGGCAGTTAGCATTAGGGGCTATAGGCTCTACAGGCGGGATAGAGAAGGAAGGAAGGGAGGGGGTGTGGCACTCTATGTCAAAGAGCAATACACATCTTCTGTCAGCAAAATGGGGTCAGAGGAGTGGCAAGCTGAAGTGCTCTGGGTCAAGATACAAGGGGGTTGTGCGGAGAGAGAGATTTAACAGCGGGGGTCTACTACAGACCCCCCCAACCAAGTGGAGGAGCTGGACCGGGAATTTTCAGGCCAGCTTGCAGAGGCACTTAAGGCAAGGGATGTAGTTGTCATGGGTGATCTAAATTACCTGGACATCTGCTGGGAGGAGCAGTCAGCCAGGTCGGACCGTTCCAGGAGGTTCCTGGCCGAGATA
>NW_005842382.1:1290449-1293954 GCF_000455745.1 Alligator sinensis | reverse complement strand
GGGGGGACCTTGTGACCGTCTATAAACTCACTAGGGGGGACCAGAAGGGTTTGGGGGAGACCTTGTTTCCCCTAGCGCCCCCCGGGATAACAAGGAATAATGGCCACAAGTTGTTGGAGAGTAGGTTTAGATTAGACATCCGTAGGAACTACTTCACAGTTAGGGCAGCTAGTATCTGGAACCAACTTCCAAGGGAAGCGATGCTGGCTCCTACGCTGGGGGGTCTTTAAGAAGAGGCTCGATGCCTACCTGGCTGGGGTCACTTGAGCCCAGTTTCCCTCCTGCCCAGGCAGGGGTTCAGACTCGAAGATCTACAAGGTCCCTTCCGACCCCTACTTCTATGATTCTATGTACATATATATAGCTAAATACCAAATAAACAACATAAAAGCAACTTGGAGTATTTTTCTTTTTTTTCCTGCAATTAAACATGCAGGATATTTATAAAACTATATTCATGTTTAGAAGGGTTGAATTTATTTAGGATGAAAAAGAATTTAAAAATGTATTTCCAGATGAGCAAAATGAATTTCATCTTCAATTTGTATTATGGAATGCTATTCATTCAATCTAGTGATTTTGGAAACCTATTCACATGCAAAAGGGAGGTGGAAGGTTGGGTAAGTGTCTAAAAGTCATTTTTTCTCATAGCTGTAGATGCTAAATGGCCAATAAAAGGTCCTTTGGAAAGGGACTGATTTGAACTAGCTGCTTTCTATTTGCTAGCATTATGCAAATTATAACCAGCTATCTGAAACTTTCATCTAAAAAAAATTACTAATTTGATAGCATGCAGAATTCTCTTCTCCATCCTAAATACCAATTTCAAATCACGATCCTGGAGTAATCAATGTGTGTAAGTAGAGATGTTATCGACACAACATAATATATATTACCAGGTTGGCATAGTTCATATGCAGCACCCTTCCGCACCCAAAAAAATGACACACTAGCTCTAAACACACAACGCTGGTCACAAGGAGAAAAATCTAGAATGCTATTGTGCCAGTTATAGTAAGATTTGTAAAACAATTGATCCAGTCAGTTAATATATTCCAAGTCATTTTAATTGATTAATTCAGAATAATTTTAGTTTTGAATGTGATAAAGCCAAAGTAGCATTCAAAAATATAATGTAAAATAATTTTTATTTTATTTACAAGTTATGTGCAATCCAACTTCTACTTTTTTCACCCAAAGTGTGTCAGATCCCAACCTGTTGAATAGAAATTCTGTGCGAAACATTTCCAAAGGCATTTAATAATTTTGAAAACTATTACCAACGAGGCACCCTTCAATATTATTTTTGTAAATAAAGTTACACAATATTTAAAATAGTTTTTGTTGTCATTCAAAGGAGAATTCCAAGGCTGCTACACTGTACAATTATACCTTTTTCTTAAATTCACGGTTTACTGAAAGTTATCCTGTAATGGATAATTACAATCCAAAGTACTTATCTACGAAGCATATGAGGTTTCCCTTCCACCTGAAATTTACAAACATTTCAGTGTAAAGACTTTTCCACCTTGCACCAAAATATTTGTCTTGGGGGGGGAAATACGTTCTAGCATCTCCCTCTTCTCTTCATCTGTTGGTGAATCGACTGATGCTTTGGTTAAAGAGCAATCCGAGCACAATAGTGTTTTAACTTGCAAGGCAGTACTCCCTTATTGAGCTGGTAGAACTCCACTAGCTGGATAAGATCTGTAAATCTGGTATGGCCATCATCCAGTGTATAGAATTGCTTCCCATCATCTTCTAACTGCAAAGAAGGAAAACAAAGTGATCATAAACTATAGCATTTATCAGAAATTCAGATTATGCACATTACCAATATTTAATTAAATAAGGCCATTTGACACATTCTTTGTTTAGATAATCACACTCCTCTGTGATGCATTGTTTGTGAGCTAAGAGGATAAAAGTAATGTTCATTCATAGCAAATTCAGAAGTGGTGAGTAAAAAGGAAAAGATACAGAGGGCACTGTCAGGCAGAAACTTTCCTACTGCTTTTTACCAGGACCATGACAAGAAATACATTCTTCTGTGCAGGAGGTAGAAAAAGGAAGAGAAACGGAGAGAGAAAAGAACCCTGCTGCTCTGGCTCCCTTTGCCTAGAGTAGAATAGTAAGTGCATGGGCTGGGAAGGCCAACTGGAAAATATCCACATCAAGGTTACTTTGATTGACTTTCCATCTTTTATGGTCACCATTTCCAATTTTAAATGATTAAAAATGAACACTCCCACACTTTGCAACACACAATTAATTTTGAAGCTATAGCACCTTTGCCTAATGGAATATGCTCAGATTTCTTTTCCAACTGACTGAAGCTTCCTGATACTAACACATTAACTGAAATATCGATCAGTTAATGAAAGAAGGAAAAAAGACAATTTAAGGGTAATGGAAAACAGTGCACAAAAGAACATCCTAAAATAGTGAAAGCATGCCATTGCACGGGGAAAATGTAACCATCCTCTGGAAGCAAGTACAATTAGCTTTCTTACCTGTAGCAAACTTTTTTTCATAATAAGTCTTGTTCTAGTTGTGACTTCGGCCCCTGGCAGACATTAATATAATAATTTGGATCTGAGAAACGTTATGCCTCATCTCCAAAAGTCATACATTCAGCTGTGCCAGATAGGATGTGCCATTTCTGGAATGGGGCATAATGTTCCTCAGATCCTAAAATTTTCAGATCCTGGCACAACTGCCAGGGCTGAATTTAATCCCTGGGCTGCCTTCAATCCAGTCCTGGGGACTGGGCAGGGGGACACTGTTTTCTAGAGGTTGAGGATGCATGGTGCTTGATGCAAATAATTGTTGGCATCACCTGAGGCAGCCCTGGATCCAGTTCAAGACTTAGGGCTCCCCCAGTCCAATCTCTGAAGACCAGGCTGGGCAGGCCTGGATCCCAGACCTGTCCCAGTCCTTATGCTGACAAAAAGCAGACATCATTACATGTAGAACACCTTTGTAGCAGATTTGCTGTTTTATCATGGCATAAATTGGTTGGATGCATGGCATCTTACGACTTATCGCATACCTAAAATCTTAATTTCATCATAAACACAATGGGTCTGACACTTTCCAACCCATTGTACTAAGTCTGTGGGAATGTCTAATCCAGTGGTTTTCAACCTTTTCAGGATTAGGGCACCCTTCCACCACTTTTTTTAGTGTAGTGGCACCTGCAGTTAAGAACCACTGTTGGTGTTGCCTTAACTTACTCCACTGCTTCTCAACTGGTTCTGCTACCTCCAGTAAAAGTGCCCCATATGCTTGGGAAGGGCTGTGACACCTGTGCAAGGTAGTGCTGCATTAGGGATTTCTGATCCACCTAAAGCAGGTGGGAGCTGCTTTGTGCTGCTATTCCACGCCCTTCTACACTTTTCCTGGAAAGCAAAGCATGTGGGTAGGACTGTCCCACACTGATTCAAGTCCTAAAGCAAAAGGAGCAGGCAGGGCAGTTTTACCTGGCTGCTACCACACTGCACTG
>NW_005842382.1:1274474-1290418 GCF_000455745.1 Alligator sinensis | reverse complement strand
CATTCCTGAGGCAGTCTTGCAGCACCTCAGTTGAGAAACAGTGGTGTAAGCTTCTTATTTTCAGATTTTCACCAGTCCCAGGCACACTTTGAGAGTTTAGGAATCGTCAATGTGTGTGTGTGGAAGGGGGAAAGCAGGGTGGAAATGTGGGACTTGAAAATACTTGCTTTTTGATCAAGAGGTATGAAGATGAACTATAATTCAACTATTCTGCTAACAGCCTGAAGGCATTCCCAGGGCTGAAACTGGAGATATCTGTTGACTGAAAATTAAGTTTTGACATGGTTTTTGTTAATAGTTTCAAATCTGTATTTGCCTTGAACTGAACTGCACAATGACAAACAATTTTCTGAAGAGAACCATGACGTTTTTTGCAGGCTAATAAGGAACTTGTATTGTCCACACTGTTCAAAGCATAACATATTTTACAAGTCATTAGGGCTGCTATTCTGACTGATGGTACCTTCAACAGAAGATGAATGTCTGAGGATAGCTATACTTTTACCTCAGTATCTCAACCTGGAAACAAAAATAGCTATTAACCTTGTAAAAAACAAAACACCCCCCAAAACCCCAAAACAAAAACAAAACAATAGATAAAACAGTGATTAATTGGTATTGCTACAAAGGATTTATTATATTTTGTATTATGGTAAGATGCTCTAACATTTTCATAGTGATACCCATCTAAGAAAAGAAGAATGGTCTTAGACAATATTCTATTTCAACTTCCAATCCTGGAGCAGTTAGACTGAAACATGGTTGAAATTGGAGAAATGCTGCTCTCTATATTGAAGCTCTCTCTCCTCAGAACTAATGAAGAATGTTTTGCATTTGCAAGCTTGTCTAACTCTATCCAAACTATGGAGTTAGTTCAGAAAAAAATATCACCCTAAGAAACCCTTGCCTGTTATATACCAGTAATTCCTGGACCATCACAACTACAACATCAACCTAACACTATAAATAAAGGACATCTTCAGTACATTTCCTTGGGTATGCAGGGAAGGCTCCCAGAAGTAGACTTTTTAAAACAGATTTAAATTTGACTGATCTCGAGCTTGGCAAAACTCTCCTAGTCTTTGTTGGACTAAAGCATCCGTATTAAAATCTCTGGCTGCTTAGATGTGAAAACAAGCAGTGTTTTACTTTCAGCTCAGCACATCCCTGCACTAACCATGGCACATGCCCAGAAGAGGCATCACATTAGTTTGACCTGGCTCGCCCAACGTCTGTATAGATCGTGTGCTTCAACAGGGCTTTTTGGCTGTTTATCTAATAGCTGATTTAACCAGCTTTAGACAAAAGCACCAAAAAGTCCCACTGAAGTGTCCAATCTACAGATGCTGGGGAGCCAGGTCAAACTAATGCACTTCCTCTTCCCGTAAAACACTTGTTTTGTTTTGTTTTTTACTCCTGTCAGTGGCCTAAATGTCTCCATTTAGCAGGAACTGGGTTGATGGCATCAAATAATTTTTTGAGTTCCTAATTCCTAGAAAGAGGTGAAGTAAAGAAATAGCCTGAAAGGACATGATGTCTTGATATTCAAAAGTCCTCTCTTTTCTATGATTATTAATCCCTGTTTGTAAACCAAAATATATAACATTTCATCCTTCTTCCTATGCATTTAATGAATGGAGAAACTGGCTCAACAATTATTTAAAATATTTTAAAATTCCATTTATCAACCCTTTTCAGATTCTTTTTGGACAGAAGTGGAGCATACAGCCAGTCAGGCAATTTGCCATGGCACCCTTCAGGATTAAAATAATCACATGTTTGAGAGAACTTTCAACAGAGTCTTTCAGTGCCACCACTGTCCACTGGGATGAATATCCTCCAGTAAAAACAGCACTTTTAGTGTAGGTGTTAGAAAAAAAAAAAAAAAAAATCAATATTTGGAACTGATGATAATTTTAGAACACTGTCCTATTGGGCCCGTTATAATTTTAATGAGGCTCTCTTCCTTTTCCTAATGCACTCACTCTCTCTCTGGATTAAACTGTTCTCATTACACTATTTTTCCTAATGATTCTCACATATGATAAATTGCCTTGCTTTTTCTTACTTTTCCTTTTTGGGACTCTGTTTGGAACAAAGTGATGTAGACAAGCATTCCTCAGTTTCCAAAATTATATCAATGAGTATGAGGAGGTCTTCCAGATCTTCCCCAAGCACAAGATGACCTGTGTCTGTGGACTGTGAATGATACAAAGCAGGTATTTCCTTTTCCTCCACCAAGGATCCTACTGCAGGACTTCAACGGCTATGTGACTGAAGACTATCACTCGTAATTTTGTAGTACTTTATTTGGAAAAGCAATCTACTGAGGAGTGTTAGCAGTGACTGGATTGAAAGGAAAAAGGTGGCCTTATCTGGGTCAGAGGGAAGGGGAATTTTTAGAAAAGGATACCAGGATCTTCCAGCCACAGCTACTATTAAAGAAACTAGGTCTATGTTCTTGGAGGAATTTGCATGGATGTCAAAAGGCCATTTAGCATGACCTAAGGAGCAGACAGGTAACAACTAGAGATAATGAAGGTGCTATTGATCTATCCTTAGGATTCATACCGCAGGAAACATAATATAGTCCAGTGAGAACTCTGATGCTGACAGAGCAAAGGATTCTGGGGCTAGGGTGTCTCTGGAATCTTTGAGGGAGAGGTCCTTGTACTATGTGCATCTGAGCCAGGGCTGTCTAACTTACTTGGGCCTACGGGGTGGATCCAAACTGCAGGACTCCTGGCAGGCCAGACTACCAACCTCTGGTCACAAGGTGACAGTTTGTCAGTGCAGCTGCCATGGTTGCCACGTTGGAGTAGCTCTGGAAGCCTGGGGGTAAACGCCACTGCCACTTGCCCTCCTTTTCCCCTGCTTTCTGGGTTCCAAAGCTTTTCCAAAGCAGCAGGTCTGGCAATCATACTAACAAGTCCAATGAGCTGTAATTTAACCCCTTGAATGTCAAATGCAGGCTGTAGGCCAGCATTTTGACAGCTCTATCTAGGCAATGTAAAACTGCAGGCACTTCTCTCTCAACCTTGCTGACTATTAGGAGGTATGGATGGTTTAGAAAAAAAAATTATGGGGTTATAGACTCTTATTCAAATATTAAACAAGGTTTACTGAAATCTACTAAACTGTTTCAGCTCTATTCTACAGAGGAAGTGGAGGCTTCTGTGACACTGACTTCAAGAACACAGATGTAGAAAATGATGGCCCTTTGAAGTTTCTCCCTAGAACCACTGAAACCTCTGACTGGTCAGCAAGTAAGGAAGGACAGCATCTAGAGAAATCCCCCAGTCCCTCAATTCTATCTAGAATTTGAAGAATAACTTGAAAACAGCCACTGGAGGAGGCTAATCATAACTGAGAAGACTTGGATAGAAAGCAGACTGCAGAGGAGACTCTCTAGTGGAGAGAGAAGGGGAAGGAGCAAAGGCAGATAGCCAGGGTTAAATCAGACAATGCCAGCATCTGAGAGCAGAAGCCAGAAGGAAATAAAATACAGGTATTTTTTAAATTGCCTCCACAGTCAGTATATAATGAATGGGATGCCATATAGCCATCTAATGCTTAAGCTTATGAAACCATTTTCAATGAAAAGTCAATAGAAATGTGACCATACTCCAGTAAATTAATTTGGCAATTCAAAGCTAAACACAGGTAACTGGACTAAAAAAAATATACATCAATTTTACCAAAAAATGTGTATCCTCACACATGAAAACTGAGCATGCCTATGCAATGTACTGGCCCCGGTATATGGAAGAACAACAACAGAAAGCAGGAAACGGGGTCCAGAAAGAAAACTATTGGGCCCTGTGTGAAAGCATCATGAATGGAGGAAATGTCAACATATGTGCCACAAGTTTCCAACCAAAGGAGTTCCATCAAACAAAAAGGAAAACAAAAAAAAAGTTGTGTGTGTACTGTTAGAGTACTGCAGTATTCTTTTTGTGCTATAAGGGCTGCTTCTGTTACATCTGAAAAACAGACTTGTTTTTGTGTTAGAAGAGCTCAAACAGAAACTAAACAATATCTGCCAAAAGTTACAACCAAAAGGGAAAGCTCCAAAAATGTTTGGTACTATATATTCATTTTTAATGCATCTAATAATACATACAGTACCAGTATTTATCATGTATCAGCAAACCTCAACAGTTTTATTAAAGTCTTCTATCTTAATTTTTTTCAAGTACATACCCAATTAAGATGATGTCTTTTTATTAGTATTATGTCTTTTCAATTATATATATATAATTAAGAAGTGTTACTTACGGGTACGATTTGAAAGTGCTTTATTTTTAATCCATGGCTCAATGACAATACAAATGCTTTGGGATTACTTTGACTATCCCGTACCAAGAAAACCCTAGGAAGAGAGATTACACATTTTCAAAGCAAGCTCATGTCAAATATAGTTCTTTTTGGGTAGATTTAAAACAAAAAACTATGGAAAATCATTGTAAAACACAATATAAATAAACAGCAAAACCATTCATTTAAACAATTTTTGTACCTAAAGTTTAAATTAAAAAGTAACCATTATTACTTTGAGATTGGATCACTGATCTACAAGCTTTAATGCATTATCCCTCTCCATTTTATTACCCTTTAAACATGGTCTTTTTTGTGAAAAAAAAATATATATAAATCTACAGAATGACTGATACTGTAGCTGTTAAACTTAACAGCTACGGATGTCAATGTCAAGGTGCGTATCTTCAGACAGAAAAGCATGTCTAAGAGTTTATACTTTTTACAAAGTTTTGTCTTAGATCTTGACAGCTGCCCAAGTCATAAATTATACAGGATTAAAGTGCCAACAACTGACGGTCATGGTTTTTTACATAGGAAATCTGGATTGCACTTGTAAAAGCTCATGTTTTTAACAGAAACTGCCAAAGGCACCAATCACCAGTAGAGTGACATATGCCAATTTGCCTTAAAAAGTACTTCAGACCAAGCAAAATATTTCAATTCCACTTTAATACACTGTTCCTTATTTCTTCATTTCCCCAAATGCAATTGTTGGGAATCGCATAGAGAAATGTGTTACGCACTCTCCTCCCACTGACTTCCTTGGGGTTTGGGTAACTAAATCCAGAGGTCCTCTGGAGACCCCAACCCACATATGTTGCTAATACTGGATATGAGAGAGCAGGAACATATGCCCATTTGCAAAATTAATGGTCAGCTTAATGGAAAGTTTACAGAACTATATTGGTTTTATAGCTGTCAAATATACATAAATACTAACATCAACATAGCAGTAAAATTTCCTATTTAGGATTAAGCTGCAGTTAGCTTTATGGCAGAGCTCAAATAAAACCATCTTAGCTGCACCCTATTCTGGGATTTTCTAGGCAGTTTTAGTGACAGCTGTTTTCCTGAGTACTGCAGTTGGAAGGTTTCTGCTATAATGCTGAAAAGATGATGTTCTATGGAGAAAGGATGGAGGCCAAAAAGAGACTGCCACTATGTTCACTGATTCAGTTAATCCTCAGCCTTGGAGCTGCAGTATGTGCTGAGGAGACAGAAGTTCTGTCTAGAGGTGCACACCAATACAGGATCCTGGAAAAGCGCAGGCTCAGGGGTGATCTGATGGCCACCTATAAGTTTATCAGGGGTAACCACCAGTATCTGGGGGAACGTTTGTTCACCACAGCGCCCCAAGGGATGACGACTAGGTCGAATGGTCATAAACTACGACAAGACCGTTTCAGGCGGGACATAAGGAAGAATTTCTTTACTGTCCGAGCCCCCAAGGTCTGGAACAGCCTGCCACCAGAGGTGGTTCAAGCGCCTACATTGAACACCTTCAAGAGCAAACTGGATGCTTATCTTGCTGGGATCCTATGACCCCAGCTGACTTCCTGCCCTTTGGGCAGGAGGCTGGACTCGATGATCTTCCGAGGTCCCTTCCAGCCCTAATGTCTATGAAATCTATGAGATATCGGATTGGCAATGATATAAAGAAAATTGGCTGTATCAGAAATCGGCCCCATGCGGCCAATAATTTGTTCAATAAATGCCTGTGCGTGCATGCACGCAGGCAGTGAAAAGCACAGCCTGGCAGCATGGAGAGCCATGCACAGCTGGTAAGTCCATTGTGAAGGAAGCGGAGGGGGGAGGGAAGGGGCATGGGGAAAGATCAGTGCCCCCTGCGGTGACAAAGGAAGTGACTGCCTAGCCAGGCAGGATGGGGCATGGAACAGACCCACAGCTTGCCCAGGAGCTGGCTCTCACAGCTGTGGGCACCGTGGGAGGGCAAGGGGGGGTGGAGAGCCATGCACAGCTGGTAAGTCCATTGTGAAGGAAGCGGAGGGGGGAGGGAAGGGGCATGGGGAAAGATCAGTGCCCCCTGCGGTGACAAAGGAAGTGACTGCCTAGCCAGGCAGGATGGGGCATGGAACAGACCCACAGCTTGCCCAGGAGCTGGCTCTCACAGCTGTGGGCACCGTGGGAGGGCAAGGGGGGGTATGTGCCCCCCGGATCTGCGTGGGGCGGGGTGGGTGGGCTGGAGCTGCATTGGGGTCTTCTCATTGAGGGCTGGGCTTGGGACATGCAGCACTGTAAGAGGGCTATGGGGGGGCTACAGCCACTCCAAATTTCACCATAGTCCCCCCGCCCCCCCCCCCACCTCCCCTCCCCGAGGCTATGGAGAAATTTGTGGTGGCTGCTGCCCCCCACCCAAAGCCCCTTCCTAACACCACTGCCACCCACCCTGAGCCCAGCCCCTGATGAGAAGAACCTGGCACAGCCCCAGCTTCAACCCACAGATGCAGCCCACCTACCCCAACCCATGCAGATCTGTGGACACATGCCCCACCCTCCATGCCCTCCTAGGGTGTGCACAGCTGCAGGAGCCACCTCCTCCCCCTCCCAGATGAGCCACGGCTCTGTCCTGTGCCCCACCCCATCTGGCTGGGCAGCATCTGCCCCAGCCCCTGCCCCACTCCTTCCCACGGGGGGCATTGATCTGGCCCCACCATGTTCTTTCCCTCCCCCGTCCCCTTCCACCACAATGGATTTACCAGCTGAACACAGCTGTATCAGAAATTGAATTGGCAACAGCTGATATGCCTCCTTAAAAATCAGCTATTGGCATCAGCCCCCAAAATCTCTATCGGTGCGCTTCTAGTTCTGTCCCTAATGGCTAGGGACAGAAGTTACAGCTAAACCAGTTTAAGTGATCAGAAACTGGTTTAAAACCTGTAACAGAACATAAGTACAGTGCATATAAACCAGTTTCAAAATGGCTGAAACTGGTTTAAATAAACCTAGTTGAATTCAGTATCAGACTCAACTGATTGAGGTCAAACAGGTTTATGGAACTTCTATCCCAGACCCCTTCCTGGTTTAAGTTAAATCAGAGTCCTTCAGCATCCCAGCATGCACTGCAGCCCTGGACTGGGCTGTGTTCTCTGCTCCAGGGAGCAGTGCTGGTCCCACCCATCTGTTCTGTTGCCAGAACAAGGGTGAAGGGCATGGTGAAGGGGGAAGGGAGGAGGCTTATTCCCCTCTCTTTCCCCTCTTCCACTGAGGGACCACAGCCAGGGTCTGCCAGTCCTGGCTACTGTCTCTGCCATTCGCCCCCACGAAGGCTGAGCACCCCCTGAAAGGGGGCTCGGGTCGGCTCGGGTCCCCTGGGGAAAGAAGAGAGGGAGGAAGAAATAAGCCTCCTCCCTCCCCCCCTTCACCTTAGGGGAACCATGCTAAGCCTGCATCTAACCACACCCCCACCCCTATCACTGCAGGGGTGAGGGCGTGGGTGCTGCTGAGGGCAGGCATGAAGGGGCTGGGCCCTTGCCAGCTGGCTGTGGCTCGGGCTGGGGTCAGCGGAGCTGTGCACCCATATTACTCCTGGCTCTCCATGGCCATGCTGAGTCAGGCCAGGCTGTCAGAGGCTCCATAACAGCCTGGTCTGGCCTGGGCATAGGGACCCAGATGCAATCTGGGCATAGAGCTCCCGCGACCCCAGCCCAAGCCACAGACAATTGGGAAGGGCCTAGCCCCCAAGGCCCAAACTAGCCCCTTTGTACCTGCCCTCAGCAGCACCCACAGGATAGCCCAGCTCAGTCCAGCGAGAGGCAGGTGAACTGCAGGGCTGGGCTGGGCCAGGCCAGTCTACAGGGGCAGGGCTCTTCCCAGCCAGAGGTGGGGCTTGGGCTGGGGCAGCAAGAGCTGTGTGCCCAGATTGCTCCTGGCTCCCTGTGCCCAGGCAAGGCAGGGCTGTCAGTGAGGGCTCTGCCCCTCCTCCTCCTCCCCCCCCCACTGTGGGACCGGGGGCAGGGTGCTCTGTGAGGTGCTGCCTCAGGGCTCAGGGTTGGAGGGGCACAGTGCTAGGCCCTGCTGTGGAGCAGAGGGGAAAGCCAGCTGCTGTGGGGGGGGTCGGCAGGGGGAACTCTGTGCTCCCAGCTCCCTACACCCAGGCTAGGCTGGGCTGTCAGGAAGCCACTGCAGTGGGCAGGGCTCTCCTCCTCCTCATCCTCCCCTGCCATGGGACCAGAAGCAAGGGGTATTGCTATGCTGTCCCTGCTTGACCCTTCAATGCCAGCTGGGGTCTGGCCATGCCCCCACTCCCCCTCAAAGCCTGGCAAGGGCTGCTTCCCTCCCCCCACCCCACTTTACAGGCACATCCTGGCTGGGGTCCCTGCAGGCCAGGTTGGGGTTTAAACCCCTACCCAATCAGACTGAGGCCTGTTGGGGCCTGGCCATGCCCCCTCCCTCATCTTAGCTTCCCTGTGCCACTGCGGAAGGGAAGGAAGGGCCTGCTCTAGTGCCCCCTGGCTTCTCGCCTGAGCCACTGCAGGCATGTGTCTGTATTTCTGGAATCAAAAATGAGTGTCTATTCACTTACTTGCCAGTTAAATCTAAGCAGGTTAGACTAACCAGCAAATATTGAATCAATTCAGGCTCGGGTTTTTTGAATGTTTGTTCTTACCAAGGGAACAATAGGAAGTGAATGGGCCATACAGAACTAAAAGCAAGAAAACTGTGGGAGGATAAAGAAAGGGAAGAGGAAAGAAATGACTGGAGAAGTCGTTCCCCAGAGAACATGGTTGAGAAGCCTCTTTCATCACCAACAGGATAAGAACTAGCTACTTATCTATCCTATCCATGTACAAGGGCAAGGACAGCTGGAAGCTGGACCCCAGATCTATTCCCCCTCCCCCACCTCCCCATCTCTCCCATTCCAAACAAGTACATGCAGGGGAAAACATTTTGGGAGTACAAAGAAAAGCAGGGTGAGAGCTAAGAGAACACGTTCTTGCCTTAATTCTACAAAGATCAGGGCTCACAAACTAACTGTGTTTCCACAAGGGTTGTAGCAAACAGCTGGGCAGAGGCACTGAAGCTGAGCTTGTTTGCTAGGGTTATTGTTTCAAAGGGCACTGCTTCTCCAATCAGCTCCAAAGAGTCACTGCTGAGCTCCAGCTGATCGGAGAAGTTGCACCCTTTGAAGTAAAAGCCATAGCAAATAGATGAATAGTTAGTTCTCAGTTCAGCTACCTGCTGCAAATTAAACAAGATGCGATCTACCTAGATATGAGTAATCTGGATTCTACTATACTTTTAAAATAGCATTAAAAAGTGAGACTGTGTCATTTGGCATCCTTGATCATTAACACTTCCAATAAAATGCATATGAAAATTGACCAAATTAATACAAAACCCTCATCAGCTTATTAGAAACAGAAAACCTATATTGGCCACTTTAGACACATACCAACCAAAAGTAATGAGACAATGTTTTAAACATATTCAGACTTTTCTAGTAAGCTCTCCCACACCATCTAGTGGTCTAAGTATCACCTCTTCACCCTTTCCAAAATCAAACAAGGAAGATTTCAGAGCAGTCGCCCCCTTGTATATTTCAAATGTTAACATGGGCAAACTGGTCTAGAAAAAAAGACAAACTTTTGTATTGTTTGAGTGCA
The DNA here is from genome assembly GCF_000455745.1 of Alligator sinensis. Classification (NCBI taxonomy): domain Eukaryota; kingdom Metazoa; phylum Chordata; order Crocodylia; family Alligatoridae; genus Alligator; species Alligator sinensis. The sequence goes on along the minus strand of NW_005842382.1, from coordinate 1,280,474 downwards.
ACATTTTGCAAGTTTCCATAAGTTTCTAGCCCAAGAAGCATAATGTCCAAATTAATCATCACCATGTCTTGTACTCCCTCTCTAGCACAGCCTGTAACATGCCACCTATTGGATTTTCAGGAAGCCCATATTATAAATGTAAGTTCCTGCCTGTCTTCAATTTGCTGAAGGTTGAAGAATCTTCAGATTGCAGTCCTTTAGGAAAAGCTGTGTTACTCACCTTCCAGAGGTCACTCCCAAGACCTACCACAAGAGATTCCAGATTATTTGAAAATGGGAGGGTGTAAGTTATACTGAAACTATGCACAAATTGAATGACTTTTTGAATAAGTAGATTAAGCAAGTGGAGGTGGAGGGTATGGATGTAGTTCTGAACATTACTACTCTTAAACAACTCTATAATATGTTTAGCCAAAATTTAAAAGAGGCAGCTTAGAGAAGGAAGCCCAAGAGCACTGCAGAGGCTACAGAAGAGGCTGATCTGTACATGAAAGCCAAAGCAGACGTCGTTTCTGTCTCTAAAACCAAGAGTGGGGAGTGAATGGAATGCCCCTAGCAGGGCTGCAGGAGGAAAGAGGGATGGTGGTAAACCTATAAGCAACCAGGCAGTTTTTGTGGTTCCCAAGACTAGTAGTAAACTCTCAGGGGAAAGGCAGAACCCTTGGAAATGTTTTAGGAGGAAAGACAAATGTCAACCACAGGCAGTAGGAGCAAAAGATGGTGGGGTAGGGGGAACCCTCACTAAGGGTGGTGGGGTGTAGGGGATCCTCCCACTACAGCAGGAACTTCCCTCAGGGGATCTGGAGCACCTAAAAATGCCAAGGTAAATGACAGTAAGTGTTTGAGATGGAGGGATTCAAAAGCCCAAGTTTCTATAATGAGAAGGACTGACAGATCATATTATCCCAGAAAAGGAGTTAAATTCCATGTTTCTGGGAGGAATAAGAATCTGGCTCATGGCAGCCTGGGTTTTGCTAGGATGAGAGAGGAGCACTGATCCACTTAAAGTTAGGGGTTGCCAAAAACTTGCATGTGGATGTACTTAGGGGGAACACTATAAATAAACCACCCACATGGTGAGTGCTATCACTTACTATGGCAGACTCAAACTCTTGAGTTTGATAGTGTCAGCACCCAGCAGACTGCTCTCAGCTCTCAGGCAGTCCATAAAATTAACCCTACAGGCTAAAAACCATTGGTCCTCTGACTGAGAACACCATGGTGCAGTTGCAAACCAAGCAACGTTTAACACTGGAGTAGGAAGTAAATTCCTCTCCAAAAGATTTGAAAGCTGTGACCCTGAGTTCTGGCCCAGAGAGGCAGAATGATGAGAGGTTTCCTGAAGAAAGTGGGAGCATTGGGAGGGAGACTCCAGAACAGCAGGTGGGAAGACTCAGGGGAGAGGCATGAAGTGATGGTGGTACCAGCAAAGAATGATGCAGAACTACTGCAGCAGGAGCAAGACTTCTAATGAATGTATGGGCAGCACAAACTACCTATATTCGTGCTTGGAGGTGGTGGGAGTGGAGTTAATTAGAGTGGCTCCCAGACAGCTGCTCCAATTAAAACAGCTCACCATCACATGTATTAAGCCCCCCTGTGCTTCAAAATGGCCACAGAACACACTTTAACTAAAGCTCATTGGATAAGGTTTAGTTAAAGCCCCACCATAGCCATTTTGAAATGTGGGGAGCAGGGCTTAATACATATGACAGCGGGGCGAGGCTGGAGCATTCTAATTAGAACAAAGCTTAATTGAGTCTGCTCTAACATGCTCTAATTAGAACATGAAAGAGCATGTCTATAGGCAGCCACAGAGACTAACATAAAACCAGCCACTGGTTGTGGCCTAGTGATTCAAAATGATTTAAAAGTTTATCCTGATAAGAGGACCACTGTGAACATGGTTTGCAAAAAAGGTGCCACCCTCACCTAACTGTTCTAGCAAGACAAGGGGAAATGTTTTCTCAGAGCAGCAGATTGCAGGAGAGATTGGAATCAGACTCAGAAATAGAGATAAGAGTTGTGCCACAGGATCACCAACAGGTGTTTGCAGGTGAATGCAATCCCTTGAATGAAACAGTTTGAAAAGATCATCACAGAGCTGGAGTATCAAACTTATCTGGCATTGCAGACCAGATGAATGGGGCAGGACTGGTCCACAGGCCACAGGAATAGTGCAGGGCTGGCCCACAGGCCTGATCAGGCCTACAGACCTCTTCTTCCAGTATGCCAGCCCAGGGGAGATGCCAGGTGCAGCGCAGGTCCTTGACTGTCTGGAACAGGTGCTGTGTGCAGTGTAGGAGAGGGAGCCACAGATGCTTGATCTGGCACATGGAGTTCCCATGGACCCTCACCCCTCGTATGCTAGATCCTGCATGCACTCTGGCCAGTTCAGCACTGTGCCGCACACAATACCTACTCTGGGATTTATGCTGCACACAATGCCCACCTTGGACTGATCAGAGTAGGGCCATCTGCAAATTGGCCAGAGTGGGAGTTGCATCCAGCATGCAGATGGGGGTCTGGACTGGCAAGTCCTGGAGTGGGAGCCGAGTGCAGTGCATGTCCCAGACCCAGCATTTGGGTCCACTCAAGACCTTGGGCCAACACCAGAGGACTGGATGAGGTAGCACGAGAGGCTGGATCTGGCCTTTGGGCTTTATCTTTGACACACTTATCATAAAGACGAAGAGCCCCAGCACAGCAAGGCTGACTCTGTAAGGGTGACAGAGGGAAACATAACATTGCTACACCTAATTCATATTACATGCCTTGAGTGAACAATTCACTTGACTTCAAGGGGTACCAGGAAACCTCTCGAGGTGATGATGCCACAAGAACCTTGTGGATCAGGACTCATTTAGCTAAGATGTTCACATTCACTGGTTTGTTTTAAAATCCATTGTAAGGCCTGCTCATTTCATCTTTGTTTCTGTTCTTTGGGCCCCATTCTTTATTACATTAGTCTTTTTAAATTTGTTAAATCCCTTTCTAACCTTGTTTCTATATTTCCCGTGCATTATCCACTTTGGGGTCTTGATTTCTTCAAATCCAAAACTTTTATTGTGGATGTTTTAGGAGTTTGTAGTGCTTATTCTTTTCCTTGCTGTGTACATAGGACTCTTCTATTTTAAAATATTAAATTCCTGCACTTAATTCAGGTGTCATAGTCCAAATAACCCTAGATTTGCAAGACGCTGCCTGTTTGAATAGCTGCTCTTTGACCTGGCCTCTTTGTCCATGACATTATGCCATCCACCCAAAAGAAGCCTACCACTGTTCTATCCTAGCTGTCAGCTGTTTATCAATTTAAAAGCCTTTAAATAGCTACTGAAGATCAAATATCAATGTCACAATCTGGTAGTATAAACTTCTGCCTTTCATTAAAGCCGATATTGTTACTAAAACTTATTGCAGATCCAAAACAAAGCAACATTTCTTCCAAATGCTTAAAAAGTGTTGCTATCTGCAATTAGGTCCAGCTGGTTTTTCAAATGATAGAATTATTACCAGTCTCCTGCAATTCCTTTACCTACAAGCACTTTTAGGTCTCTCTTTTATAAACAAGAATGAGCACATTTTAGTCCACAAGCCCATAATCTGTTTGTATCGCACAGTGGTTCTAATGCCTTGGAGTCCATGCTCTACCCCCTTTTAAGTGGTACCTATTAGTAAAGGCTTTGAACAAATAATGCAGATTTTTGTCCAATACAGACAGAAAATCTCAATCTCAGTTAAAATTTATTCTGAGAGAATTAGTTCTTTCAGCCCGCCAAAAAAAGAAAAAAAGAAAAAAGAAACATTTGTTACATTTTTTAATATATGTATCTACAAAGACTTTTGTGCCAAATACTACTACTATTTTCTTTGCCATTTGGGCATGCATATCTATGCTGTCACCATCTTACATATATAAATTTTCAATTCAATCCAATTCAGTTCTGTCAATTCAATTCACAGCCTATTTAACAAAATCAATTCCAACAAACCACAATGCACATTTCTGTGTAGACCCAATAATATCACATACTAACTAGCATTATGCACTTAATGTTAGCAAGATACTGACTTTCCCAGATCGTGTGCTCTTGTTCAATGGCTTTTATTTGTTTCTGCTTTTAAAAACGGACTGTGTATTTTGGTTCTTTCAACTGAATATGGAACACTATTACAAACCCTAGAGATGGGAGTACCTCAGAAACATTACCCGATAGGTGCAGTAATACAAATCAGATGTTCCCTTCTTAAACCAACTGCAATATTGTTGTGGAAAAGAGAATTAAAAGTGGGGAGGGTAAGGGTTCTTGTTTTTAGGGCTGGTTGAGTTTCAGAGCACCACAACAGAAATATTTTCAATTCCCTGAGATGACTATTTTGCACAGCCTTTTTTTGACAGATATAGAAAAAAGCATTCCAGCATCACTAGGCTATTCAAAGTAAAAGGATTTCAAGTGGAGGCCCAATGTAATGGGTTCAGTGAATAGTAATGGCTCCTATCTGGAGGACCAGCTAATACAATATCAAGAGTGGGGAGGGGGAAATTAACCAGAATATTTATGGAACTGAGGAAGACCTAATCTCAAACAAAAATTGCCACAGTGTGCAAGAGAGAAAAATTAGAAGCGATAAAATATAAAAGGTTGGGAAAAATATGAAGTAAGTTATACACTATCTTGGTAATTTTTCTGAGAAAATATTTAAAATATTGCAAAAAATCTAGCTTTGAAATGAGCAATTATCATTAGAAGAGCAAAGCATTCTAAATTTCAAAAATGTACTTACTAGCAATGCCTTCCATGTCATTTCTGCTCACTTTGCAAGCCAAAATGTATTTTCAGAATCCTAACCTTAACAAATTTACCACTGCACATGAAAGCTAAGAGGTACTCTCTGACATCATGCTACTATGAGTAAGAGATACCAGAGTTAGGTTTTTGGTCCTGATCATGCAATGGACAGGGCACACAGAGGCTACTGTGCCAATAAAGAGCACCCGCTGATTTTTTCTTAACAGCAGTCCATCCAATTAGAGGGTGAAAGCCTGAGATGGCTATTTCATTCCTAAAGCAAAACCAGAATTCAGCTCATTGCCAACACAACACAATGAGCATGTTTATTTCCATTATGCAGATAACTCTTGAGTTCACCCATATTCCTATGGGTACTTTTCTGATCATAACCATGTCCCAGAAAGTAAAGTAAATCCACCTACCCATCTATAAGCCCTTGCTGCAAAATAAGTCGCTGAGCTTCATCCCTCGAGATCTTATGGTGAAACCATGGCTGTGATCTGTGTATAGCTGGAGAAATAATAAATGTTTAATGATCTTTGTTTTCACAATATTGTTATATCACACACATCACTGTATCTCTCCTGGGGCTGCACATTAATTCACACATACCAATATTTGGTGTGGCAGTTTGAGAGGCAGAAGGACTACCGTGTGCATTGAGTCGTAAACACCCTTTTCTCTGAGTTGAAAAGAAAACAAAACATGGTTTCAAGCTTTTTTTTTTTTTAAGCAATAATAGATGAAATGCTTTCAAAAACCAAAAGTCTTCATACCCGCCATGCTAACCCTTCTTCAACTGCAACAGAAAGTGCTTCTGTTGGATTTTCTATAACTCTGCTTCTATGTCCTGAGAAGTCCATTGCGACTAGAGAATTTTCTGAAATACTTCTCTGCAATGAAGAAAAAAAAAATTCAATGTTTTTTCCTTACCACGCCCCCCAAAGCACTGATAGCACAGTCACCCAACTTTTTATCTGCTTGTAATCTGAAAAACAACTACAAAGATATTTAAGTAAAATAGCCTATTAGGTAGAGGAATGCTAAGGGTCCCTAGCAAGAACTAAATTTCCAGAAAATTCTGGGACTCATGAGGAATTGGGACTTTACTGATGAAAGGGAAAGGGGGCTACCTGTGGGGTGACTGGGGTCTTTAGATTTTCCTGGGCTTTGGAGAAGTCCAGTTCCCCACAGCCAGGGCTGGCAG
>NW_005842382.1:1257448-1274464 GCF_000455745.1 Alligator sinensis | reverse complement strand
TGGAGGATTAGATGATAGTCTGATGAGAGGGTACAAAACTTTCCTGGTTTTTTAGTTCCGTTTGCAAGCTTGTGCTAAGTTCTTCTTACAGAATCCTTTTCTTCTACATAATAAATCCTTTTGTTGTTTTGACTCTTTACTATAGTAAAGAGTGCTCTCTGGGCAAGTGATAATCCAGGCTAACTCATTCTACAAAAAGGGAGACCCAAAATTTCTTTCACACCACAAGGAGAATCCACCTAGAGCTGCAGAGATTCCCCTGCTGCAGCCCTGAGGTCAGATATAAGGGCAGTGGAGCTAAGGCTTGTGAAGATGAGGAATTATATCAGGGCAAACCTTGGTCTGTTCCTTGGTACAAGCAGCAGGACAGCAGGAAGAAACTCGAGGCTCTGGGTAATCTCACAGATGGGTCTGTGACACATACGTTCACAGTAATTACTAGATAAATTGTTACTAATTGATTTCTGATCCTGGGGTGATATTCTGAGCCAAGAATCTAGTCAATGAATTAAAGCCTGCTAATAATTTTTCAAACAAGAACAAAGTAAGATGTGCAGCTATAGGAAAGGCAGGATATATGTGGTTCATATCATTGTGAATTATTCAGGACTCTGCATCATATACTAAAAATGGTTTGCATATTCAGTCTCATTTGAATATTTATTTTTGTCTTTATTCAGGACCGTCTGATGCACTGGTTTTACCAATGTCATAATTTTGTATAAATGGTACATTACTTAATACTGGTATTGATTAAGCTTTAAGGCTAGCTTCTCTACTGAAAACAATGCTCAACTTGATACCAAAACAGAAGGGAAGGCAAGGCTGGAGACGGAACCAAAAATAACTGTCCACTTCTGGCTGCAATGTAAGGGGAGGAACCTGACTACAGTTCATAAAGACAACAAGCACCCATATGCTTTTAAATTAAGCATGGGCAAAATGTTATGTTTTCAGGATCAGGTCCTTGGAACAGACGCTTCCACCACTGTATTAAAGTAAATTAACTCAGTGAGTTCTTTCAGTACATACCGTAGGAGATATATTCAGAGAATTGAAGCTACTTCTGCCTTGATACGGGCGCATGTAATTCTGATATAGCTGCATCCCATACTAAAAAACAGAAAGTCATATGTTAAGTAGTACAACTTAAAAATGTTAGATAGGGATAATACAGGGGTTCTTGCATTTGAGACAACATATTTTACTTGGAAAGTTTTTGCCAATTAATTGCATTAGTTAAAATAGCCTGCTGCTGGTACACACAATTGGAATCTTTGTTTTTGAAATATAGTTTGGGCAAACAATTTGAAATATAGTTTGGGCAAACAATTTTTAACGTTATGTTTAAAGAGAATTTAACTACAAAATGTAAATGGAAATGTTACTCCCAATTCAACAAACTATCACTTGTGCTGCTTTTCTTTTTAAATAAAAAGCTGGATTAGAAGAAATAAACAGTGAGGAAAGCTTTATTTTAAACAGCATGTTTACATTATTTGTTGCTATTTGTAAAACTACTTATGGCCCATTCTTCTTAACTTGATCAAACTAACTCCTGGACCTCTGGCACATATTCAGGTTAAAAGCGCCATGGGATCTGATCCACAGTCCCAACAACTGCACCTCCTGCTATGCCACACACGCATGGATCGTAGAATGGTGAGACTGTAGAATCAGGGATCAGACTGCAATCTTGCCCATTCTATTTGCTAGTGCAGGGGGATCTAGGGATCATGATCCCCTGTACCAGCAAGTTGAAAGTTGGATGCCCACATCTCAACATGACCCAGGACTGTCCTGGGGCTGGGGCCAACAATCAGCCGACTATCAGCCCCAACCCCTGACAGTAGCAGATTAGGTTCACCAGGACTGTCCAGGTCAACTAACAGCTGATTTTGGCCCTGGCTTGGGCAGTCCCAAATCTGGTTCAAGACAAAGGGCTATCTGGGCTGGGGCCAACAACCAAATGATTCTAAGCCCTGGTGGTAAAAGCGAAAGGGCTTCCCTAACTGGGACTTTAAACCTTACACCCAGCAGCTCTGGCCCTTTGGCTCCACCTACCAGGAGTTTCAGCTTCCCATTCCCCTCCCTCTCCCCCGCCTGTCCCCACAGAGCAGTCCCAGGCCCAGCTGGAGAACCTGACTGCCCTGGGGGTTGGTACCTATTATTGACACACAGGTTGGAAACTGAAGCTGTTCAAGGCTGATGCCAACAACCAGCTAATTGTTGGACATCAGACCTGGAGAGCCTACATGTAGACATGCCACATGTTCAATTTAACATGATATACACACTATCCAAAAAAATGTTCTACATTATACCTAGAATTTTTATGGCTGGTTTGCCATTTTATGACACCTTAAATTGGGTGCCTGGGTATTCCTTGCTATTTATGTCATGATTAACACATTATAGCAGCCAAAGTGTAGAGGAACTTTTGAATATTCCACACAAGCTATATATTTCTTGGACACCACTGTGAAATTTTGCAATGGTCACTTCACCATATTTTATCAGAAACCACTCAACTGCCACAGCTATCTTCAGACCACCAGCTTTTATCGTAAGCACATCACCATCTAAAGTCAAGCTCTGCATTACAACCATGTCTGCTCTGATCCCATCAATCAGGATACACACCTTAGGTGCATGGAGCAAGCATCCCTGCACTTACAATACAATTCCAAAACCACAGCTCAGATAAGAACAGCCAGACTTGGACCCTGCTCTGACCTACAACCCTCATCTTGCACACTGTGGACACGTCAGTAATGACCTGCAACACTTCCTAAAGAAATCAGGGCCATCTCAAGGAAGTCTTTGGGATAAGCCTGTCCTGGCTTACAGCAGACCCCCCAATGACATCTCTTCAGCAACACACTACCTATTCTCACCAAACTACCAGACCTTGTAATGGATCCTGATGCCAGCTGTGCCCTCCTACTCTCAAAGACCACATCAACTCTGGACCAAACAGCACAAATTATCCTCTATCAATGTCATATATCTATCACTTGCTTATAATATTCCTTTTATTTCAACATCAGTCAGACAGGACCTGGAACTCTCAAGTGGCATCACTGGGAAGGAAGGAATAGTGAAAGCCAACTCCAACAGTATCTTTCTCCTGAGCCAATGCACAGAGCATGGTATTGTCATCATGAACACCATCTTCAGACAGAATGACAAAAACAAAATCACCTGGAGACACTTTCGCTTTAAGCACTGGCACCTCCTTGACTATGTTACTGTTAGAGCTCGTGATTGAATGGATGTCTATATCACACAACCCATGAAGGGAATGGATGACTGCTGGATGGAACATTGTCTTATCAGATCTATTATGAACATTTGGTTTGTTCCAAAACACTGAAAACAGCTAAAAGCAGTGTGAAGGACTGTCAACATCAAAAGGTCTGTAAGGATCTCCAACAGAGTCTCCATGAAAAGCTCTCTGCCCTGTCTGCAAATGAAGGTAATATTGAAGAACTCTGGAAGGGGTTTAAGACCACCATCCATATGGCCTGTGCTGAAACCATTGGCTATACCATCTGTCAACACCAAGACTGCTTTGATGAGAATGACACAGAGATCAACGCCTTTCTTAACTGGAAAAGAAAGGCTCATTCTGCTTGGCAAGATGACACCTTATCTAAGCAGAAGAAGGAGATGCATCAGCTCCTCAAAGCTGAAGCTCAAAGTAGTGTCCGGAAAATCAAAAATCAGTAGTGGCAAGATAAAGCCGAGGAGATCCAGTTCTATGCTGACAACCAAGACATACATAGCTTTTGCCAGGCAATGAAAGCCATCTATGGCCCAACTTCCCACAGTCCTACTTTTCTGTGATTGCAGGATGGCTCGATGCTCCTCAAAGATGACAAATCTATCTAAGCTAGACAGAAAGAGCTCTTTGAGGCGTTCCTGAACTGTGAGTTGACCATAATGGATACCACCATTAAGTCCATCCCCCAAAACCCTGAAAGGGGATCCCTCACCAACCCTCCTATCCTAGAAGGAGTGTGGTGTGCCATCAAGGAAACCAAGAACAACAAGTTTACTGGACCAGATGGCATACCTGCTGAAATCTGTAAGTCTGGTGGCAAAGAACTGGTTCGGAGAGGCCACAAATTTATTCCCCAAATTTGAAACAATGAAAAGATTCTTATTGACCTAAGGAATGCCAACATCATGACTTTCTTCAAGAACGGAGATAAGTCTGTGTGGAAACTGTTGAGGTATCACACTCCTTTCCACAGCTAGGAAAATCCTCTCCTGCATCCTTCTGAAACATATTCTACCTTTTGCTGAGGAAGTCCTGCTGGAATCTCAATGTATTTTCAGACCATCCCATGGGGCAATTGGCATGATCTTTGTTGCTCACCAGATCCAAGAAATGTATCTGAAACAACCATCAGGACCTGTATATGGCCTTCATTGACCTTACTAAGGTCTTTGATTCCATCAATTGTAAAGCCTTGTGAAAAGTACTGGCCAGATCTGAATGTTCTGAAAAGTACATCAAGTTCCTGAGGCTTCTCCATGATCAGACAAATGTGACCATTCTTCATAGCAGATTGGAGACAGATCAATGTGTCATCCGAACTGATGTCAAGCAAGGATGAGTCATCACCCCAACCCTGTTCTCCATTTTTTGACAATTATCTTGGTTTTCATTAAGGACCGCCTTCCTTCTGGAATTGACACTGAGTACCAAAGGGATGGAGAGCTTTTCCACCTGGGACATTTTCTCTAAAAGGCCAAAATATTCAGAACAACCATCCTTGACCTTCACCAAGGATTGTATCATCCTTGCATAGTGAGGAAAACCTCCAGGTGGTACTGGATATCTTCAGAGAAGCCTACTGAATTTTGGGCCTCTCTCTCAACATAAAGAAGACTAAAGTATTCTATCAGCCTGTCCCAGGCCATGAATGCAACCCCCCTCCCCAAATTACCATCGAGGGAAAGACCCTAGAGGTAGTTGAGCACTCTTCCTACCTCAGTAGTCACCTCTCTCACAGAGTGTCCATTGATAAAGAGATCCAGTATAGCATTCGGTGTGCGAGTGCCTCCTTTAGACAATTGTTTGGCACGTCTTTATTCATCGTGATCTCCAAGATCCGGGTCTACAGTCATCATCCCCGCCCTCCTCCATGGATATGAAGTGAGGGTGACCTACCATCATCATCTCAAGAGTTTGGAGAGGTATCACCAATGATACCTTAAAAAAATCCTCCATATAAAGGGGAAGATCACCATACCAACACCAGCATCCCTGCTAAAGCCCGAGTTACCATCACTGAGTCAGTGATCTTCAAGCACCAACTTCACTCCACCAGACATTATGTGTAGATGCCTGACTCAATTGTCAAAACAAGTGCTCTACTTCCAGCTTAGTAATGGCCTGACAGCTCATGGTGACCAGAGGAAATGCAATGCAGACATTTTGAAGACATACCTCAAGAAAATGGATGCTGACATGAAAAGTCAGGAGAAGCTGGCAGCCAACTAACCCCAACAGTGCCACAGCTGCAGTCTCAACCAAGTGGCAGCTTGTTTCAAGGTAAAATATCTTGTCCTTGAAGCAAAGGAGAGAGCAGAGGAAAGAAAAGAAGAGGAATCCCACCCTGCAGCTGGCTCTCTTGCAGAAAGACCTGTAATTTATGCAGATGGATCTGCAGCTTAAGGATTAGTCTCAAGTCACCTCAAGACCCATCAATGAACCATGGTAGAGATCATCCTCAAATCAAGACACTACCAACAATGACTGTCTACATGGGACACATGGGATAATCCCTATGTGAAAGAATGAATGGACACTGATCTGATACCATTTACAGAAAGACAGAAAAGCCTGTGGCAGAATACTTTAAACTCCCTAGACATTCCATCACTGACCTTAGAGTAGCTTTTCTTACACAACAGGAATTTAAAACCTGACTTGAACACAAAATTGTAGAAGAAGGAATCATCCACAGACTGGATTGTATTAAGTTCAGTCTCAAAAGAGACTATGGATTCTTATCCCATTACCTGGGCTAGCTTTTATAACATTTACATCCCTCAGTAGGTTAACTGCTTTGTTTAAACTTTTTGATCTCTTCTACCTACCTTGTCCTTTCTCAGCAGTGCCTCTCTTACCTCCCCCCCTTTCTCTATCCTTTGTATTTAAATGACTTTATTCCTTTCTATTTAGCACCCCTGCTCTCTGCAATTCCATTCAAAGTATCTGACAAATTATGCTATTGCCTACAAAAGCTCATATTTCTCTGAATAAGGTACCTCAATGCCCTGCCTTCTGTCTAAGTTCAGACTAACAGCGTTAACTACTTCTCTTTGGTCACTGAAAGACATCCTCCTGGATGCTCAAATAAGTTCCTGAATTATGATCAGGGCTAGTTACATAACAGCACCTGGGGCAGAAGCAAGCCAAAAATTAATAACTCTGGATCCTAGACACGTGACTGCCGACCAAATATTTTTATTGAAAAGTTTGATATTTTACCTTTATTCCTCCCTAACTATGATTATAGTTATATACATTATGTTTAACCAAAATAATTTATGTTAAAGCTTCATTCCCACTCTTACAAGCTCCACCCTTACAAGCATAACATACTCATACGGGCAACCTGTAGAACAAACATACAACGAGCAGAACAAATACCCAGGTGAGCAACAGGGGCCCAGGTAGTACTGAAATTAGGGGGCCAGTGCATGCATCTTCAGGAGGCCTCAAATGCCTCTACACTAATGCTCGTAGTATGGGGAACAAGCAGGAGGAACTCATCCTCCAGCTAGCTAACACCAACCCAGACATAGTGGGGCTCACCGAAATGTGGTGGGACCCAATGCACAAGTGGGCGGTGAATATCAAGGGCTATAGGCTGTACAGGGCAGGGAGGAGAGGTGGGGGTGCGGCGCTCTACGTCAAGGAGAAATACATATCCTCAACAAGTGGCACTGGGTCAGAGGAGGGGCACACTGAAGTGCTGTGGGTTAGAATACAAGGAAGTTGAGGGGAAAGGGACTTAACGGTGGGGGTCTACTACAGACCACCCAACCAAGGGGATGAGCTAGACCAGGAATTCTTAAGTCAGCTCATGGAGGTAGTTAGGTCAAAGGACGTGGTCATCATGGGTGACCTGAACTTTCCAGACATCTGCTTGGAAGACCAGGCAGCCAGGTCTGACCGTTCACGTAGGTTCCTAGCTGAGATACAGGACCTCCATCTAACCCAGGAGGTGCACAGCCCCACCAGAGGAGACACCTTGTTGGATCTGATCCTGGCCATGGGCGACGACCTGGTGAGGGGTCTGCGGGTGCTTGACCACCTGGGCGACGGTGATCATTGCCTGCTGGAATTCACCATCCAGCGCAAGGTGGCAAAGGCCTGCAGCAAGGCAGCAGCCCTGGACTTCAGGAGGGTGGATTTCAATGAGGTAAAGAGAATAGTCAGGGAGGCACTGAGGTCCTGGAGGGGAGGGGAGTCGGGTGTCCAGGAAGAGATCCTCCAAGCCCAAAGGGAGGTAATCCCAATGCAGATCGAAGGGGGCAAGACCGCGCAAAAGCCCCCATGGCTCACCAAAATCATACGGGAACATCTCCTAGCTAAAAAGCAGGCATACACCCAATGGAAGGGAGGGGCCATCACCAGGGAGGACTATACCTCAGTTGCTCGGGGCTGTAGGGGAGTGGTCAGGAAGGCCAAGGTGGAGATGGAACTGGGACTAGCTACCCAGATCAAGGATAACAAGAAGTACTTTTTTAAATAAATAAGGGGTAAAAAGAACGTACTGGGTAACATAGGACCTCTGCAGGACACGCTAGGAAATCTGTTCGTTGCACCATACAGCAAATCTAACCTACTTAACAATTCCTTTGCCTCCATTTTTCTGAGCAGGGACCAGGTCATCCTCCTCACTGGGATCCCCGATGGTCCCAGGGGAGGTGCACCCAGGCCTAGGGTCAGTGAGGGAACTTCTGGAGGGACTGGACGTATTTAAATCAGCAGGTCCTGATGATCTCCACCCCACAGTGCCGAGGGAATTAGCAGAGGTCCTTGCTGGACCCCTGGCATGGCTTTATGAGCACTCATGTTGCTCTGGCAAGGTACCAGAGGATTGGAAAAGGGCCAATGTGGTTCCCATTTTCAAAAAAGGGAGGAAGGAGGACCCAGGAAACTATAGGCCAGTCAGTCTTACCCTCGGTCCTGGGTAAGCTTCTTGAGAGTTATCCTGACATATGTACGTGAGGGGCCAGCAGGGGAAATTATGCTTAGGGGTAATCAACACGGGTTTATTAGAGGCAGGTCCTGTCAGACCAACCTGGTGGCCTTCTATGACCTGGTCACAAAATCCTTAGACGCAGGTGTAGCAGTCGATGTAATCTTTCTGGACTTTAGGAAGGCCTTTGACACGGTCTTTCATCCCATTCTCATTCAAAAACTAGGGGACTGTGGCGTCGACACCTACACAGTAAAATGGGTCACTAACTGGCTGGAGGGCTGTGCCCAGAGAGTGGTGGTGGATGGGTCATTTTTGACCTGGAGGGATGTGGGTAGTAGGGTCCCCCAAGGCTCGGTCCTTGGGCCTGCACTGTTCAACATCTTCATCAGTGACTTGGACAGGGGTGTAAAAAGCACCCTGTTCAAACTTGCAGATGACACTAAGATGTGGGGAGAAGTGGGCACACTAGTGTCGCAACCAAATTAAGCAGTGCCCATGCCACAAGCAAGAGATACTATTTAAAGCAGTTTTATTTTGCACTAGGTTAACTAAGGGTTAACAAAATGATAGCAACAGCCTTCTCTGCTGTGCATGCCAACAAGAGATTTATAGCTGTGCCACTAACAGAAATGAAACTTTAACCTTCTGTGCTTTACATAAATCATTATAATTGGTCAGAGTGAACAGGGAGTAGCCCTGCGATAGAACCCTAGTGAAAACCGCTATATAATTGTGAATTCTAATTAAATTTATGACGCGGCGAAAAGCAATTGGCTATTACACAAATAAAACCCATTTTTACTTCCGCGAAGTTGGAGACCTCCGTACACACCTTGGAGACCTCTGAACATACGTGTCAGAGTAATTAGACAATTTGATCACTTGTCTAAGTTCCCCATCTCGACCCAATCTCAGACGTAAATCAACGACTGCCGGCCCGACCATTTCTGCCCGAACGCTTATGCAGACTGACCTAATGAACCCTAAGCTGTAACTAACCAAGTATCTCTGACCTCCGTCGCACGTCACTATCTGGGCGATGTAAGTAAACAATCTTGCTTTGTAACCGATAAGCGTCTGTGCCTAATTCCACTCCAAGCGTCACAAGTACCTGCCTGACGGGCCCCTTAAGGCCTTGAACCCCTCGCTGCAGTACATGGCAGCGACAACTAGAAGGGAGGAATAGGCTGTAATCGGACCTAGACAGGTTACAGGGGTGGGCGGATGAGAACAGGATGGGTTTCAACACTGACAAGTGCAAGGTAATACACCTGGGGAGGAATAACCAGCAGCATACCTACAGGCTGGGGAACTCCCTTCTCATCAGTGCAGAGGCAGAAAAGGATCTTGGAGTCATTATTGATGCCAAAATGAACATGGGTCGACAGTATGGGGAAGTGGTCAGGAAAGCCAACCATACCTTGTCATTCATCCACAGATGCATCTCAAGCAGGTCCAAGGAGGTGATCCTCCCCCTCTATGCGACACTGGTCAGGCCGCAGTTGGAGTACTGCGTTCAGTTCTGGGCACTACACTTCAGGAGGGATGTGGACAACATGGAGAGGGTCCAGAGGAGGGCCACCCACATGATCAGGAGTCAGCAGGGCAGGCCCTACAAGGAGAGGCTAAGGGACCTGAACCTGTTCAGCCTCCACAAGAGAAGGCTGAGGGGAGATCTAGTGGCCATTTACAAACTAGTCAGGGGAGACCAATAGGCATTGGGGGAGTCCCAGTTCCCCCAAGCACTACCAGGAGTGATAAGAAATAATGGTCACAAGCTGGCAGAGGGTAGATTTAGGCTAGATATCAGGAGGCGCTATTTCACTGTCAGAGTGGCTAGGATCTGGAACCAATTTCCAAGAGAAATGGTGCTGGCTTCTACCCTGGGGGTCTTTAAGACGAGGCTGCATGAACACCTCACTGGGGTCGTTTGACCCCAGTACTCTTCCCTGCCATGGCAGGAGGTTGGACTTGATGATCTGCTCAGGTCCTTTCCGACCCTGGCAACTATGAAACTATGAAAGCTCCCTGATTTTAACAGAACTACTCATATACTTAAAACTAAACTCTTGGTCTAGGTACAGACATTACAAAGGAACTGGTATAAGTGATTGGAAACTGGTCTAAACCTGTAACAGAACAGAAGTTCAGCATACAGACCGGTTTTAAAAATGGCAGAACCTGGTTTAAGATAGACTTGGATGGATATAGTATCAGATTTAAAATTGGTTTAGGTTCAACTTAGATCACAGTCCACTGGCATCCCAGGTGCCTCGGTAGGCCTCTGTTACTCCCCCCTTGCAGGGTGGTACACTAGCTTTGGTCACATGTGTCTGCTCTGGTCAAGCACCAGGCTGGCCCCACCCTCGGGCTGTCACAGAGATGACAGGAACCAGAACTGACAGCCACACAGTATCAGTGTGTGTGTGTGTGTGTGTGTGTGTGTGTGTGTGGAGGAAGTGGTGGGGTGGAAATGGAGCAGAGGTGCCTCCCAGCTGTGCTTTCTTGGTCTGAGGGTGGGGTCAAACCAGCACAAAGGGGGGCATCCACTCCCCCTCATCCTCCTCACCCCACTGCTGCTCAGCTTAGCTGACAGGGGCAGGCAGGGAACAGGGCTGAAAGCAATGCAGCCAAGCCATATCAGCCAAGCCAGGTAGTAGCAAGCAAGCAAGCAAGGGTGGTGAACTGGAGACCCCCTGCCATAGGCCTCCTAGGACCCAAGCAATTACAGCTGGGGCACGTCCTTGGGGTAGTGGCCTTCCCGCCCATGCCACCCAGTGCTGTATGGCTCTCAGCCCAGGCTCCTGCCATCTCTGTGACACTGAGCTGGGGGAGCCTCTGCCCCCTCATTCCCCTCCCCCCATACTGGCTGACTCATGTAACAGCCCTGTGCAGCTCTTGACCCCAGCTCCTTCCTGCCCATGTCAGGGGTAAAGGGTGGAGAGGAAGTCCTCACTGTACAGACCTGGTCCCAGCCCCATGCCCTCCAGACACAAACAAGCCCCCCCCCCCCCCCCCCAACTGCTGCTGACAGCCAGCTGCTGGGCGCAGTAGAGGGGCTGGGAAGAGAGACCATGCTGAGAGGCATGTGGGAATACTCCCCACCTAGCCTCAGTCAGTGCAGGCATCTACACATTCTCCCCCCTCCCCATTGAACAGTAAACATCTGTTCTGTTTGCTCCTGACTCTAGCTACTTAGAGAAAGCTGCTTAGGTTTGATCTATTCTGTCTCAGGGTTTTTGAATATCTGTACCTAGCCCTGAAGTTGATAAAGAGCATAATGCTATTTCCATCTTCTTGGAAGTTCAGTTTCAATCTAATTTAAAACAGAAATCCCAATGACCACTGGTGTGCAAGATTATGGACTGATAGTATACTGGAATCTACAAATGTATTTGCCTTGTTTTCCACAGTATCAAAACTTCATACAATAAATGGCTGGGAAAAAATTAAACTTCATGGAAGATTTTACCTTAAGTAATCTAATTGCTGTCATCCAACAGGTCCTACTCTGTTCATCATCTGCACAAAGCTGTTTCAGGTCTCTGGTTCCTCCTGATTTGTTAGGCTAGAAGGCCACAGCACATTGTTTAGCATTAATGCACATCGTGAAGATAATACCTGTTGAAATAAAAGCCACTAATTCTCCTATTTTATACCAGACAACTGAATCCTTTTAAAAAAGAATCGTAAAGGAACTTAAGCCTACCTAAAAATTGAGGCTTGCTTTAATATATAATCAAAATATTAAAATGTGTACCTTAAAGCAGAATCCATAGTTTGCTGGTGCTCCAGACATCTTTTTGCCTGCCAAAGACATATACATATCACTATTGCTGAATTCACAGAAAAACTGCAGATGCCTTGGTTCCTAAAAGGAAGAGCAATATAAAACATTAGGCTGTTCTTCCTTACTTAAAATCAAGGAAGCAAATTATACTTAATATTTATATTTGTAAAGCAAATACTATATGTACATTTATACTCCAGCCTATTTAAATGCATAATTTTATATTTGGGAAACAAAATTACAATCATATATAATATAGATCTACAAAAAATTCTCAACAACTCAGTTACCTATCACCTGTCACCATGTGATGTAAGTTCCTCAACTGACGTAACCTTTGCTGAATGCCAAATTTTGACCGTATTTTAATGTATAAAAATGCAGTTCTTAAGTAGTTAGGGCTGCTGCACACACCACACCCTGATACAACCATGGTGTATCACCTCCAGTACTTATATCCTGTTCCATCAATCACAGGCATACATTGTACCATTACTACATGTACCATAAACTTAAATTTGCCTTCATTTTTATCCTTCTATACAAACACCTTTGCCAGAATCATTGCCGACTATTATACATAGTTGACTGGGTTGGGCAGGGACTGTTTGGTAAAAGGTTATGTGCACAACGGAGCAATAGAAAGCTAGGCAAAAAAAAAATTGAAAAGTTAGAATAAGGGTTTGTTGAGTTCTCTGGCTGAGGTATAGATAAAGTGTATAAGGTGGCAGCAGTGCAGTAGAAGACAATTTTATCTGTCAACAGGTATGCACGAATCTCTGTTATATAATAAGATCTGATGAAAAAGTGTAATTCTTCACAGAGAATTAGAAGTACCACCACTTCACCAACCATTCAGGTTTGCATGTGCCCCCCTCCCAATTACCACCAATCAGGCTCACATGTTCATTTCTCCCTCTCTCAATCAGATTTGTGTGTACATTCGGGTTTGTGCATATAGTGCATAAACTTTCATATGTAATATGCATACGGCTAAAAACACCAAAAAAACCCAAACAAAAAAATTAAATCGTATTTATTAAAGCTTGGGTAAAATTGTTGCTCTCCAGCCAGGGGCTGTGCATGTGTAGCTCCTCAGAGAGCTTTATTTTATTTATGGGGCTAAAAACTTGGTAGCTCTACAGAATGAATAACTGTCACGATCCATTGCTGGACAAGTTTTCTCCAGGCCCCAATCTTTTAGCAAGTTTTGTGCTGATAGACAAATTTTATAGATAATAATCAACAGTAAAAAGAGTGCCTGAAGACAGCATTCACTTATAGCCCAAATTCTGAAGGTGTAACTATTAAAAATGCATGGAGAGATACTAAATAAATCAATGGGCACATCTACACATGCAATTAATGCACATGAATAAACTCCAGAGAACATTGCTCTGGAGCTTTCTGTGTACAGCACATGGAGCCCCATAAGAGCAGCCCAGGCTGGCTGGGGACCCAGAGGGTCAGCCTGCCAGACTAGGGGTGCTCTGACAGGGCTTCATGTGCACATGGAGCATGAAGCCCTGTTGGAGCAGCCCTGAGCTTCCTGCTCCCCCCAGCTCTGTGTGCTGCGGAGTGGCTGGCTGGGTCACAATGGTGCTTTGATGCTGGGTCTGCCTCCTAGCTAGCCCCGTACTGAAGCACCATGCCTGAGCCAGCTGGGGCAGTGTTTAAATATGCACTGCTGCACATGAAAAAAAAACTCTGCAGCAAGGTGGTACTTTACAAAAATACCCGGCTGAGGATTTTACTAATTTTGTGTGCCATAATAGGGGTGCATGTGTAGACACCGAGATGTTTACTGCACAGTTAATTAATCAACTGCACAGTAAATATCTTGTGTAGACACGCCCAGTGAAGAACATTTTTAAGGGCACAAAAACTACCCTGCTGGAAATTACCAATTGGTCACCTATATTTAAAAGACAGAAATTTATATTCATTTTAAAGCTCATTTTAGAACACATTCCTAATTACTCAGTGGCATGATTATGAATAGGCATCTGATACATTTTTGTTGACAGGTTGGGTAGATAAACTTTGCTTTGAGGGAGCTGCCTTTTTCTCTTATCAAAAACTAGAACGTACGATTTTAAATTATGGTGTACCGAGACATGAAAATAGCATTTTCTTATCTATAAAAAATCCACATATATTGACTCTGAAGACATTTACAAAAATTAAATCAGAACTTATTTTTATAAGACAATTAACAAGTTAGAAACGGTATAGTAAAGATTATTATACAGAACATCTCCCAGTTTCACGGAAGGACAACAGTATGCATCACCATCTCTTTTACACAGGCAGGCTAGTTAGATGATAATAACTATGCTAGTCTAAAGCTTTTATTCAAAACAGCAGGCTTCCTGATAGTCCAGTGGTCTCAGTGACTACAGAAATCCAGAAAAGGGCCACTCCAAATTTACCTGCTGCAGCAGAGGAAAATGCCCCAAACTAGACTGAGCCAGGAAGCTGGGGGGCAGGGGGTAAGGCAGTTATGTTTGGGCTTGGCTTCTTTCTCCAGGAAGAAAAAAAAATATAGCACCAATGATGTAATTCCTTGAAAAATATACATGAAATCTTGGTCACAAAATATGCAGGAATGAGTCTTTAGCTCCTAAAGTTTAAGAACTTTTGGAATCACTTTGCTTTTAGCATTTCAAAACTATGAAATTAAAAATATTCTTAGAAATTTAAAACAAAAAACAAAACACAAATATTACAGCAATTACTGTCCCGTTTTGTTTCTAAGTGCTGCTTCTATCCTCTGTGGGTAACCAAGTCAAGGAAATAAGCAAAAAGAAACTTGTTACCTCAAGGATAACTCTGGGAATACAGTGACAGTTTGCACAAATATTCAGAAATACACAAGCCCTGAAGAATGGCATGCGTGCCCAAAAGCTTGCCAAGAAAGATAATCATTTACTATTTTCTTGTTGGTCTAATAAAAGATGTCACCTCTGAACCAAGAGTTTTAGAGTTTTGTATTCCAGAAATACATAAGCCACTTAATTATGTGCATTACATAAAGTTATTTCATTACCACTGTATCCTGTTTAAGCATAAGAGTTAATAATAAGGCATGCAAGCAATAACAGCCATAAACAGTTGCCTGTGTTCTACTCAGAATCCTCAACAACTAGATCAGACATGTGGAATTTATTTTTAAAGAGCTAAGTTATAAACTAGCTGAAGGAAATCAATTTGTTAGTAAGAAGTTCTTCCAGAAAACTACTCCGATCTGGCCTTTCTCCGAATTCTTGCTTTCACTCATCTAAACCTGCAATGATACATATTTTGCCATAAAAATGAACAATGAACATAAAATTTGGGTACAAAGAGATTTTCCTTTAAATAATCATGGACTGTAATATATTTCTAATAAAACTACAGTATATGAAGACACATGCACATAAGTATATGACATACACTTGTCATATACTTATTTACCTCTATGTTGCTGTTTAGTTTTACCTTTGATGTCCCTTTAGTAGAAAAGTATAGTCCGGATCTTCTCAGGAGAAAGTAATTTTTTTTCCAAGATTTCTTCCCTTGTTCCTTTGCATGCAGGTAACCATGAATTTCCGGATATGTGCTGGAACTGAGGAACATCTGAAAGAAATTCCCATATGAAACATTATCCACATGAAACAAACTTTTGACTCAATGGCATGTAATTCTAACATTCTGGCCTGCATTTATGCTACTACTTCTTCAATTTTGTAATGTAAATTACACACACATCTCAGGACAGCCTATTTATAACATCATGAGATCCTAGATTAATCTTTTAAACATGGATTTGAATCTTTCAAAGATGCATCAGAAAAGTAGAAATATAACATGTGAAAATTAAAATCATGCATCTTTAAAGAAAGGCTTATACAACTTCAAATATTTCACAGTCATTCATTCAGGGATTTGTAAATTTAATTAGCATAATTAAGGAGATAGTAAAAGCCATATCCCCCAATTTCAACTATAACCACCTGAAAAAAATGCTTGAAAGGAAGTTGAAGAGAGTAAGTTTATAAGAGGTTGGAACATACCATCAGTTTGGGAGTTGGCATGCATATCAGTATGCATATATACACAGCCTCTCTCTAACCAACACACACAGATACACACTTAGAATACTGACTCAAGATATCATTAAAACATGCATAGATCTTGAAATGCAAATTAAGATACAAGCACTCCAAGGGGAAAAAAAAAGTCTGAGCTGCATTGTTTCCAAGTAAGCTAGCTTAAGAAGTTTTCTAAATCCTTGAAAGGATAAAAAAAACATTTATTTTTATGGATACTTTGTAGATACCTACAGAGTGTTGCCATAACCTTTTGTTCAAATGTGTCTCTACATTGTCACAAATATTGAAGACACAAGGAAGCAAACACCATTTATTATAAAAGAACTGGCCTTTAGTAGACAGATGAAGGTACACATACTCCATAAAGTGTGTTCCTTATTACTTCAATGCATTGTCCTTGATATTTGTATTGAATTTTCCAAAGAGAATATATCATCCTTTTTGAAAGAATGCCCAAGGAACTATATGAGATACTAGAACACCTCCTAATTCAACCCAATAAACAGATTCAGCTTCAAGCTGGGGTTCTCAATCCATTTTTGTTCACACAAGTCTCATCTTGGAGTCTTTTGTGTCAGCCCTAACGCCCATTCAAAGGGTTTGAGGTACCTGGGAAAAGAAAATCACTCTTTTGTACAACTGCCAAACTATTCCCAGCAAGATTATTGCTCTCTCCCCTCTGCAAGGTGTCATATCATCTCTTCCTCTGAAATGAATGCTTTCAAAACCTCTCAAATATTACACACTCTGCCCTGTCCTGTAGATCCATATTAAAGAAAGTGAGCTCTCCTGTGATCAGCACTCTATTGTTTCTATACAAGAACAAACAGAAAAAAAACTAAACTATTGCAACTACTATTCATTTTCACCTTCCCACCACATCTCTTCCCCACCCCGAGCC
>NW_005842382.1:1255582-1257417 GCF_000455745.1 Alligator sinensis | reverse complement strand
CGAGATGAAAACAACTGCTACTCAAGGGTTTGACTAGAAAGAAAAAGAACTTCCATTACACTGTTTCATCAGCAATGCCTCTCTTGCACTGGATAACCGCGAGTGTGAAACACCTTAAGAAAACAAGGAACTTCATGTACTTGGCAATGCAGCAGGGGCAAGTTCTGCATTAGCAATTGTTAAACTGTATAACATTAAATTTACTCGGTGACCATATAGTGCCTTCATTCTTATTCCCTGCACCCACACAAATGTGTGTTAAACTAGAGCTCATGTTTGAAAATATGTTTATTTGAGGATGAGCTTTTTTGCTGAGTGTTCCAGGTAAACTAGCTCCATGCTTTACAGCACTTTACCAGCAGCCTTCCTACTGTCATAAGCCCACAAAGTTTTGAGCCATTCATGGAAAGTCATGATGCTTTCTGGAATTTATTTTAATGATATGGTATACATGATCTCTACATATAGGTAACGTCAAGCTATATTTAGCATTATCAATATAATGTCTGTATGTATTTTGCTTTTTGATATGAATGTAATTTTTAGGTTTCTTTTTTTGGCCAAGACTGTTTGGTAGGCAATGATTAACTTAAGCATTTCTCCCCTACTTATACTTGAGAAAAGTAATTGCTAAGAATTAACCTTGGACATGGGCATGTTTAGTGGCTGAAAAGAAAAGTTGCAGCAAGCAATGGCAGGGTGGTTAGAGGCAACAGCTAGGGCTGTGTGAAGCTTT
The DNA here is from genome assembly GCF_000455745.1 of Alligator sinensis. Classification (NCBI taxonomy): domain Eukaryota; kingdom Metazoa; phylum Chordata; order Crocodylia; family Alligatoridae; genus Alligator; species Alligator sinensis. The sequence goes on along the minus strand of NW_005842382.1, from coordinate 1,256,681 downwards.
GGTCCCTGATTCTATTTGGTGGCTGAATCTCCGAATTTGAATCAAATCAGAGGACCCTTTAATCTCTCCAAATTGAATCAGAACCCTCCAAATCAATTCGGAGAGATTTGGCGATTTGAACATAGACACAGATTTAAATGTTTTTTCTACATACTTCTAGGTAGCAGACAGCTCATGAATGCTGCGATGCTGGGGCACATGGAGCATCCCACAGGAGTGCAGGTACTTCTGGTCCACTTCCGGGTCTGCTGCCGAGCGTGCTGGAGAAGTACTTCTGGTCCACTACCAGGTTTGCCACCGAGCGTGTGGAGGGCCCCCCGCACTCCTGTGGGATGCTCCATGCATCCCAGCATTGCAGTGATCACGAGCTATGCCTGGTACCTTGAGGTATGTAGAAAAAACATTTAAAGGTGTGTCTATGTCTGAATCAGCATCAAATCTTCAGATTCGGCTGATTCAAATCAGGGACAGCAATCTGAATTAACTAATCGAATCACTGTCCCAGATTCGAGGCAAATCCGAATCCAAAGTGAATAGCACCTGCTTCACACACCCCTAGCAGCAGCTGCTGTCTAACCTATTGAGCACAGAAGTGAAAGCTGCATTCTTATAATTTAGGGCTAAAAGAAAATATCAGAACAATGATTTTATTTATTCTTATTCTGTCTATATCTCAACATAGTTACTGATTACTTAGGTTTGCTTTTGACTTTATTATAAATCTTTTTTATTATCTTTTATAACATATTTATTGTCAGTGATAACTGTGATTTCAGGGCATTCGGCCACATAAGTAGGCCTCTTCTATGGCAAGGGCAAACTATAAATTTCTAAGTGCATAAATGGAGGAGTGTGTTAGACTTCTAGATGTCAAAATCCCTTCTGCTAAGATCTGGCAAAATGTAGGTGTGGCAGGTCACTGGTCAGGAAGGTGACCTTTGGAGCACATCAGTCTGTTCTCAGTGGTCAAGCAGCAGGCAGCAAAAAGGGGCTTGGGGCTGAAGGGCAAGCCTGACGATTTAAGAATATGTCAGAAATATATCTCAAAAGGCACAGCTGACCAAATCTGGGACTAGGTGTGTCACACTATGGCACAGGG